>NC_087152.1:4932500-4950000 GCF_035594125.1 Scylla paramamosain | reverse complement strand
AGCATCGGCTGATCAGCTCGTTCGTGTCCTTCGGGGTGTGTTCGCCGACACGGGCGTGCCTGTTCTCCTGAGGACTGACGGTGGACCGCAGTTCACTTCTTCATCGGTACGGCGCTTCCTGGCTCGATGGGGGGTGGAGCATCGTGTATCTTCACCTCATTATCCACGCTCCAATGGTCACGCCGAGGCAGCGGTCAAGTCCGTGAAGAAGCTGATCCTCACGACCACACAGCAGGGACACCTGGACGAGGATGCGTTCGCTCGCGGGTTGCTGGAACTGCGCAACACTCCGAGGGCGGAAGGGCGATCACCAGCACAAGTCCTCTTCGGTCATCCTATGAGGTCCTGTGTCCCGGCTCATCATCGCTCATACGCTCAGCAGTGGCAGCGCGCTGCTGATGAGTGCGACGCCAAGGCAGAGCGACTGAGGAAGAAAGCGAAACTTCGCCACGACGCGTCCGCCCGTACTCTTCCTCTCCTGCACCTCGGTGGCCACGTCGACGTTCAAGATCACACGACAGGCCTCTGGGATCGCCTGGGTGTCATCGTGGCTGTTGGGCGAAGGAGAGACTACCTCATCAAGATGGGCAGCGGTCGCGTGATGTGGCGTAATAGAAGACACCTACGCCCACATAGACCTCTTGCTCCCCTTCCTGTCGAGCAGCACACCGCTCATGGCGGTGCAGCGCTTCAGCATCAGGGTCACGAGGAACACCACCATCCCGGCAGCCCGGAGCATCAGGGTAACGGGGTACACCGTGGCCGAGAGCAACCAGAGCGTCGAAGCAGCCGACAGCGTAGGGAGCCGAGACGACTGCAGGTGCGGTGGCACCGTAGCACCTACGATTAGTCGTACGTGTTCATTGTACGCTGTGTTTGTTTTGTGTATATGTACCGTGTTTTCTGTACTTCAATCATTGTAACTTTGTTTCATGTGTTACGGTAGCCATAACAAAGATAAGGAATCTTCCTTATGTCTCGGGGGAGGTGTGTGGTTGTTAGCTAGTTGAGTGAACGAGCTAGGCTTCAGTCATAAGTGTTAAGTGGAAGTGCGCGGCCTGGCGCCGGGAGATCACCTACCTCCAGCCTTCTGTTCACACCTTCTGTGAATAAACACCTGCACTGTTACCTGCGTTTCCTGTGCCCCTGCTGGTCAAGAGTCGAACAGTTGATACTTGACTTTGAAATGAATAAGGAAATGAATATATGAATTGATGAACCAATGCATGAATGAGCGAATAAATCTGGTGAGCGAAATAAATAAAGGTGAATAAGTAAATAGATAAATACTGAAGTGCCGAATGGACAATCTATATGTAAATGTGTGGATTCCCAAATTCCAAACAGATGATGATGCAGTGGTGGGGAGGGAATAGAAAAAAAAAGTGTTGATGTCGTTATTATTATTATTATTATTGTTGTTATCGTTATTATTATTATTATTATTATCATTGTTATTATTATTATTATTATTATTATTATTATTATTATTATTATTATTATTATTATTATTATTATTATCGTTAGTGTTGTTGTTGTTGTTTTTTGTCGATTTTGTTATTATTGTTATTTTTTATTGTTTATATCTACTACTACTACTACTACTACTACTACTACTACTACTACTACTACTAGACTCGTGATATTTGTCGTTCATTTTCGTCGTCCTCGTCATCATCATCACTATAACCACCATCACCATCGTCATCATCATTATTTTCATAAACTTCTAATGCGAGTTAAATGAGGTGCCAATATCTACACGAGAACACGAAAACCACCACCATTCACTATCATCATCATCATCATCATCATCATTACCACCACCACCACCACCACCACCACCACCACCACCACCACCACCACCACCACCACCACCGCCACCACCACCACCAGCACCACCACCAGCACACCCTATTTACTCCTCACGAGAACCAAATCCCAAACTCTGATCGCAACACAGACCAGCTTCCCTCCTGTGACCGCCAGGAACACGCCGGCCACCCAGCCAGCCTCGGCCCCTCATTTGCAGCCTCCCTTGCACCTTTAGGCCGCTGCCACCGCCGCTGCCACCACTGCTGCTGCTGCTGGAGGTCCACTCGCGTCCAGCCATGCACTGAGAACCGGGTTAATCGAGTCGTCTCTTATTTAATCTCACAGCCATGTTCCGGTCCACGCTACAAGTATCATTCGTTAGTGATCTGTGTTGGCCTACCCACTCTCTCTCTCTCTCTGTGTTGCGGCCTCCACGTTAAGTTCCTGATGGTGGTGGTGGTGTGTTTGCGGTTACTTTCACTATTTGCCTTCATGATGCCGCTTCAAGACACAGGCCTCTCCTAACTTAACTTTAACGTAACCTTCTTCCCGTTGTTCATTTGGCTGCTCGTCTGTTCAAGGCCACATCAAGAGGGTTTGCTATTAATATCTCGTTTCTCCGTCTGGTTAGGTTCGTCCTGCCTTCTGATCATATCGCAAGGAAAGGTGGTGGTCGCTTTCCCTGTGATTATGTTACTGATGGCTCTTACTTGTTGTTGCTCTGGATGTCTACTGCTGTTCAGAGGGAGAGTCTAAGGATCCATCAATGCCCCCCTCCCACTTTTCATTTTTTGTTGCTTGCATTCATATTGACAGTCTAAGCATCAGTCAGCGGGTATTCCTTTTATTTACTGGTGTGAATTCGATGGTCGTGTACAAGCGGGCTTCCTGTGCTTTCCTAGCGTCTTGTGTTCCCCAATATTGTGGCGATTTAATTCAGTCACTCCTCTACCTCCTATATGAGTTTTGGGTCATCCGATTTCCATGAGCTCCTGTGACACTCCTGCTGTTATTCTGAGTCTGTTGCAGCCTTTCAAGACATATCTAAGTACTGTATGGCATATGCTGTTCACCTACGGCATGCAAACTTCCATTTTTTTTTTATTTCCATCTGTTACACGTTATATTTCCTCATGGTGTACTGTAAGCTTCACCTGTGCTTAATGTTCTAGATTAGTTGATCACAGCTTCGTAAGGACCAACAAGTTAGCTGCTGTCTCTGGTGACGTGAAAGGTAATAGAAAAGAAAAGGATATGAGTCAGCTGTAGTGCTTTGCTGATTGTATTGTTGTTGTTGTTGTTGTTGTTGTTGTTGTTGTTGTTGTTTTCATCACCATCTCTTCTCTATCGTGTTCATTATCCTAAGTCGGTCTCTGGTTGGTGAATTAATCTTTCTCTCAACACGAACAAGAAGACTCAACCAGGAGATGCTGTGAGGCGCCAGACTCTTGCCCTTTCCATATTTTTTTGAACGAGGAGAAGGAAGTTGGTGGTCAGTTTCTCCACGTGTCAGCTTACCAGAGACTTTACAGAGAATATCTCCACGCTTAGATGACCGCCGCCACTTATCACTGAATATTCTCGAGGTGTCTTTCTTACCTGCCAGATTACCACAGACTCTATGTAAAATTTTCCTTTCTTCTTTATCCTCAGTGTTACGTGAATTTTCCCTTCGTCCACAGCTTTTTTGACGTTTATTTTCGTACTAGGTCTTGTATAATTCAGTAACCTAGAAAAGATAAAAATTAATTGCCTATTCCTCCTTTTTTATGTGTCCAGTGCGATATTTTCTACAGTGCTTTGAGTGTCAAGAAAGGACGACTATAAGAGTGAATGGACAAATAAGCAAACAACACTATTGTCTGCGATTTTTGCGCACGAAACATATTTAGTTTTTTTTTTTTTGGATTGTTACTCTATATGACTCGATTTTTGGTGGATTTTAAAGTCAGTCAGTCAGTCAATCAATTAATTAATCAATCATTCAATCAACAACAATTTCTTCCTTCCTTCTCTCCAAACATTTCAGTAAGCAGAGGGAGGTTCGTCCTTAGCCATCTCTGTGTTTTGGACCAATGCAGCAGCGTGTCTAGGTGTCAGTTCCTCTCCTTTAAGGGTCTTCAGTTCGTCACCTTAGTTCGTGCACGCGTTTTTCGTTACATGCCGCTGGTGCTTTCATGGGCACCGCTGCTCGCATCTGCCGCCTGCATAGTGCATTCCAAACACACCCTCCATGTACAAGGCTTTCCACTCTCTTCCAGCTCGGTTGTGTTCACTCTTTTACAACAAGATCTGTCAATTATCTTCACGCTTCCCTCTCTTTTTCACAGGCAGGTTTGGAACGTTCAACTTTAATCTGCTTCTTTACCATCTTAGAAAATCTGCTTTCTATACTAGTGTTCTTCAACCTTTTCTAAGTCTGTGCATCCTTCCGAGAACTTTTGAGAGCTTCATGTACCCTCGCGCCTTGGACAATTAATTACAAAAGAATTACATGCATATTTGACACCTTCTCTAGTTTTAAGACTGAAAGTATAGAAATAAAAGTATTGGATCTCTATTTTAAACATGGAAAGTAGCTCTTCGGTCCTAAACAATTGCTATATGGGTGCTGAATGTATGATAAGACAAAATTCTACATCTCAAACACATGAGGCGTGAGTTGTGTCTGAATGTAATATACTTACGTAATATATAAATGTGTTGTACTTTAATCTCACTTTAAATGAATTGCTTAAGTGACACTTCCTAAGATATATTTTTGTACTGCACACTCTTATACACACTGGCTATGCCCTGCACCCCTCCACGTGCCCTACAACTTGCAGGTACTCTTCGAAAAAAATTCATGCACCCAATTTGACTACTTGATTTATTCTCAGCTCTGTTCTGCTCTATCGTTTAATGCAAGGACTGTCAAGTATCATCACTTCCCTTTCTCTTTCATTGGCGCGCCTTGGAATGCTCTATCTTATTCTGATTCTCTACCATCTCTTTACATTTTATTCTTTTCTAGACTATAATTCTTCTGTCTTCAGTTCAGCTCTGGTTTGCTTTTTTCAATGTGAGAAATATTAAGTTTCTTCACATGTTCTTTTCTTTCACTTGTAGGCTTAGGAATGTTCTACCGTATTCTGTTTCTTTACCATCTTAGAAAATTAACTTTCATCTAGACAATCTACTTTCAGCCTAATTCTTCTTTATTTTGTAATGAGAGAAATATCTTCACTCTCTCCTTCCTCTTTCTTTCACTAATAGGCTTAGGAATGGCCTACCCTTATATTACTTCTTTACCGTGTCCTTACAAAACTAAGTTAACCTTTTCTCTACCAATTCTACATCCAGCATAGCTTCCTACTTTGTAAGGAAAGAACTACAGCTTTTATCTTCACTTCTTCCTCTTTCTTTCATTAATATGCTTAAGAATGGTGCTTCTTATTCACCAATGCTACAGACTCTCTATAAAATTGACTCTTCCAAACATTCCAGAAACTAACCCTGAAGTCTTCGCTCTGGCATCTTCACTCCCTATCAGAAACTAACACTGAAATCTTCCCCTTCTATTTTCACTCCCTATCAGAAAGTAACACTGAAATCTTCCCCCTTCTATTTTCACTCCCTATCAGAAAGTAGCACTGAAATCTTCGCTCTGGCATCTTCACTCCCTATCCTCCCTTTCACTGGTAACCTCTGGAACAGTCTACTTCACTGTTGTTTCTTGAGTTGCCGTACACAGCTGGGCTCCCTCAAGACACTTCTCAAAGTACTTAATATAATTTGGACTCTTAAAGGTAATATGTGCAGGTGGGTCCACACAAAGATGCGCACACACACATTATCTCTCTCTCTCTCTCTCTCTCTCTCTCTCTCTCTCTCTCTCTCTCTCTCTCTCTCTCTCTCTCTGCCTTCTCTTTTATCCCTGCCATTTTTACTTCCTTTCAAGTGTTAATTCCTCTCCTTTTTATCTCACGCTTCATATTAATTTTGCTCTTTTCTTTTACCTAACATTCTCTGACGGCGAGGGAGTGAGAGAGGGAGAGAGGGAGAGCGAGAGGGAGGGGGAGAGTGAGAAGGAGATGGAGAACAGGAGAGATATAAAAAAAAAGCAACTCATTTCTCCATTACAAACACAAGTGGCGGAAGAGAAAAAAAGAGAGAACGAAAATAAAAAAAGAGAAAGGAAAGGAAAATAATGGAAATTGAGCAAAAAAAAACGCAAATGGCCATTGAACGAGGGCAGCTTCCTGCATCTCTCTTTTGATTGGCTGCCGGGAGTCTCTGTGTTTCTTCAATTAACTAGCAATTGGTAAACACATGGGGTGCTCTTCACGCTCATTGGCTGACGGGAACAGGTGATCTCGACTGCCATTGGTGGAGGTAGGAGGAGTTTACTGAGCGTTGATTGGTTGAAGAAAAGGGTACTTGATGTTCATTGGTGGATGGGAAAAGACACTTTAATCTCTCATTGGTGGAGAGAAATACCATTCTTTGTTTTTTGTTGGGTAAGGATAACTCTCTCTCTCTCTCTCTCTCTCTCTCTCTCTCTCTCTCTCTCTCTCTCTCTCTCTCTCTCTCTCTCTCTCTCTCTCTCTCTCTCTCTCTCTCTCAAAGGTAATGGAAGCTTTTATGTTTTGGTATTTCTTTACATATATATATTTTTTTCTGTCCGGCTGTTTTACGTGTCCTCTTCTCTCTTTTCACTCCAACTTTTCAGCCTCAATTTGATCACGCTTCGTTTTACGTTATTCGCTTATTCCCTTCCACTTGTAATGGTTATTTTATATGTCATCCTGTTTTCTCCTCTTGTTATTTCATTTCCACACACACACACACACACACACACACACACACACACACATACATACAGAAAAGTGATCGTTCTTTCTGAGTGTTGTCCCAAAACGTCCGATTTTAATGTGTTGTAGAATTTGTTTTGCTTCTGCATGGCTTTATTTATCTCTCTCTCTCTCTCTCTCTCTCTCTCTCTCTCTCTCTCTCTCTCTCTCTCTCTCTCTCTCTCTCTCTCTCTCTCTCTCTCTCTCTCTCTCTCTCTCTCTCTCTCTCTCTCTCTCTCTCTCTCTCTCTCTCTCTCTCTCTCTCTCTCTCTCTCTCTCTCTCTCTCTCTCTCTCTCTCTCTCTCTCTCTCTCTCTCTCTCTCTCTCTCTCTCTCTCTCTCTCTCTCTCTCTCTAGTAGTAGTAGTAATAGTAGTAACAGTAATAGTAGTAGTAAACTCTGGTAAACTCTGGAACTCCCTACCTGCTTCTGTATTTCCACCTTCCTATGACTTGAATTCCTTCAAGAGGGAGGTTTCAAGACACTTATTCATCAATTTTTGACCACTGCTTTGACCCTTTTATGGGGCTGGCATTTCAGTGGGCATATTTTTTTATTGGATTTTTGTTGCCCTTGACCAGTGTCCTTCCTACATAAAAAAAAAAAGTAGTAGTAGTAGTAGTAGTAGTAGTAGTAGTAGTAGTAGTAGCAGTAGTAGTAGAAATGAATATAATAATAATAATAATAATAATAATAATATTAACAATAATAATAATCCTCGTGATCCTTAATCATGATCATAACAAAAACAACATCAACAGCATCATTAATAACGCTTGTAATATTGAAATTGTAATCATCATCATGATAACAATATTGATAAGGATTTTGACATTGATAATGGTAATGATAGAAATATTAATTTGTCCATTGCTGCTGTAACACACCCACCCACCCGTCCGCCCGCCCACACACACACACACACACACACACACACACACACACACACACACACATTAAGAGCATTTCCAACACAATACATTTTTCACTCAAATTTATTATTCATCATTTAAATTTCAGACGTCTGTTTCTCCATACATACACCAACGAGACGGATAATGATAGCAATAATAACAGTGATAACAATAATGGTAATAATAATAATGATGATGATGACTACAACAGGCCGCTATATGCCAATACATTTATAAAGGACAGTATTGCGTCTTGGAAATCCGTGCACACACATACGTAAGTTGCTTGCTTTCAGTCAGTGTGTGTGTGTGTGTGTGTGTGTGTGTGTGTGTGTGTGTGTGTGTGTGTGTGTGTGTCCCGATGCTGACCAAGGAGCTTAAATGAAGTAAGGCACATGAAGAGGAACATTTTGACTTTTTTAATGTAAATGTCAATGCAGCTCTCTCTCTCTCTCTCTCTCTCTCTCTCTCTCTCTCTCTCTCTCTCTCTCTCTCTCTCTCTCTCTCTCTCTCTCTCTCTCTCTCTCTCTCTCTCATTATTATTATTATTATTATTATTATTATGATTATTATTGTTGTTGTTGTTGTTGTTGTTGTTATTATTATTGTTATTATTATTATTATTATCATTATTATTATTATTATTATTATTATTATTATTATTATTATTATTATTATTATTATTATTATTATCATTATTACACCAACCAGTGAGTTAATTAATTTTTCTTCTATCTCTTTCTTCCTTTTCCTCGTTTGACCAGGCGGGAGGGGCTGCCGTCACACACACACACACACACACACACACACACACACACACACACACACACACACACACACACAACGTTTCTGTCTGTCCTCTCTCTGTACCGCGTCGTGTCTCCCTCAGTGCGTCAGTGTACAGGCGAGGGACAGGCCACAACAGCTGATTGGGATCGTGCCTGCTGATAGGAAAGTTATGGGAAGGTGTGGTGTTTGTTTGGAGGAGGAGGAGGAGGAGGAGGAGGAGGAGGAGGAGGAGGAGGAGGAGGAGGAGGAGGAGGACGGTATTTTGATATTTGTTTCCTTTGAGCTCTAAGGAGATGATATATTAACAAGAACCGTCGGCCAAGTTTTGTAAGAAAGGGAAAGAGAAGGAAAAGAAAGAAGATGAAGAGGATGAAGAAAAACAGCAATAGCAGTAGCAACAACAACAACAACAACAACAAAAACAAAGAAAAAGAGAAAGAAAAGAAAAGAAAAGAAAAAGACAAGGAGTGGGAGCGAGAGAAGAGGAGAGAAAAGAAGGAAGATACATAAAAGATGTAAAATTGAAGGAGGCTGCAACGAATACACCAGAAAGAAAAAAAAAGGAAAGAATTACATGAAGAAGAGAACGAGGAGGTTGGAGGATGAAAAAAAAAGAAGAAGAGAGGATAAGGAAGAAGGGAAGAGGAGGAAAGAAGAGAACAGGTGTTAGTGAGGAGCAGCATGGTGGCGTGAGTTGAAATGCACTATTGACCCATAATATTGCTGTGAAGTTTAGAAAAAGCTCGGGAATTTGTGTTGGATGGGATGGGATTGTAATCATGAAGCTGGACCATTTGGCGTACCGGGCAACAATAGGGAGCGGCGGTGGTGACTCGCGGAACGGAAACCAATAATGAAATGGAAGAAATAGATAGGAGAATGAGGTTGGGGGGCATCACACACACACACACACACACACACACACACACACACACACACACACACACACACACACACACACACACACACACACACACACACACACACACACACACACACACACACACACACACACATACACACACACATACACACAGGCACGTTATCCTTACTGACTGTCCACTTAATGAAAAACAGAGTAATTAATGCATTCATATAACCTTCCTTTGTTCCCGTAAATTTCTTATTAGTGGTTTAATTACTGCCCTCTTGGAGTCGCCGGCTGGTCCTTTTATTCTGCCTATGGCCCTCTTTGAGCCAGAGATTTTACTTCCTTCTGTCACTTTTAATCTCGAAAGTGGTTGGTTATTCGTCTCTTCTGTCTATTCTGTCTATTCCCCTCTGCCTCCCCTCCCCACCTCCTCGACCACCACTTTCTTTCTTCACTCGCTTTCTTAATTTTTCGTCTTTGGTGAGCTGTAGGACAATTCTTTCTGTTGTACGTGTCTAGTCTTTTTTTTTTTTTACTTGATTTCTTAATTTTTCGTCTTTGGCAAGCTGTAGGACAATTCTTTTTGTCTTACCTGCCTAGCCTTTTATTTTCTAGCTTGCTTTCTTAATTTTTCGTCTTTTGTAAGCCTTCGGTTAATCTTTTCTTTTTAATTAACTGAGATACTTCAGCTTCTCCTATGTCTCTTTCTGTTCTTTTTCCTCTAACCTTGCCTTTTTTTCTATTTTATTCATTAAGACGTTTCTCATCCTCCTATGTCACTTTTGACCTTTGTATTTCATTCCTCTAATGTGCCAGACATTTTTAACCACTATATTTTTGGTTCCCTCTATGTCACTTTCATAGTCTTAAATCGTTAGTAATTCTTTCCTTCTAATAATTTCTGTGGACTTTGATACTGAACACCTCTCCGAATTTCACATTAGCTTATTTATTTTATTTACGTATTTATTCATTTCCTTTTTCCATGTGTGTGTGTGTGTGTGTGTGTGTGTGTGTGTGTGTGTGTGTGTGTGTGTGTGTGTGTGTGTGTGTGTGTGTGAATTGTTGGTTTCTATTCCCTGTATGAAAACCCAACATGAGGGGCAGATAAGGGAGCGACATGTGACGGGCGGGTGGAAGAGGAGGAGGAGGAGGAGGAGGAGCGATGGTGTCACGGGAGGCGCGGGGCAGGGGAACACAAGGTACTATGGCTGGTCTGACGGCCCGAGTCTGCCGCAGCCGCATGCATTAATATCGTGGACAGGTCCGGTGCATAGGGAAGCCGGCGAGGGGAGCAGAACTGGAACGGGTAGAAATGTATTTGTTATCCGAAGACCTTAGCACTGAACCGCAGAGAGAGAGAGAGAGAGAGAGAGAGAGAGAGAGAGAGAGAGAGAGAGAGAGAGAGAGAGAGAGAGAGAGAGAGAGAGAACATAACACCAAAAATAGATGTAATTAAACTGAAACTGAAAACACTCTAGGAAAAGTTCATTATAAACACGAACTTTGCTTATGAAACATACACGGAAGGTACAGAGAGAGAGAGAGAGAGAGAGAGAGAGAGAGAGAGAGAGAGAGAGAGAGAGAGAGAGAGAGATATATATGACTGACTCACTGACTGACTGACTGACTGACTGACTGATTGACTGACTGACTGAGCGACTGGTTGATCTGAAACAGTACAAAAACAGACTCATATTGTGCCGCGGAAAGGAAAGAGATCTGTAAATCCACGGCCGCCGGAAGTTGAGGGACGGGAGATAAAGGGAAAGCTGGGGAGATAAAGGAAGGCAGGCGATTGGAAGCAGCCTTGGTGGACGTGTGGGAAGTGACAATGAAGAAGGCGAAGCAATCCACGCACAAAAGAAGGAAGTGTGGACGGAGAGAAGGAATCCATATTGATCTTGCTGTGTCTCATAACTCCGCGTCCTCTTCCTTTAGAATTCGCAGTGTACAAAAAAAAAAAAAGAAAGTAAAAGGTAAATAAATAAAATATAAGGAAATGAACGTCGAGTTATGAGAGGTATGACAGCACGAGCCATCCTATGTAAGAACGTGAACCCATTTGGAAAAAAAATAAAATAAAATAAATAAATATATTGACTCGTAAATAATCCGTATTGATCTCGCTTTCGCATAACTCCACGTCCTTCGCTTTATCATTTATTTATTTATTTATTTTTCGTCTAAGCAACATGATGCATCCGCTTTTAGAAATCTGGAAGTTACGCTCATATGAAAAAAAAAAAAAAAAGTGAATACATATACTCTTACTCTTCTCAGCCTTTTAATCATAATACGAGACACATCAGGGTGGTGGAAGAAAATTCATCCCATCTCACTTACTATTTGCTGTTCAGAGGAAGCCCTTTTAACCTGAGATAAGCGGTGAATAGCAGCATTACGCACATGCGGCGACAAAACGGCCTCAGCTCACCACCGCTTTGACGCACACGGATGGATACAAGCAAAATAAAAAACGCGGGATTAGCGGGATGAACTCTGACGCGTATTAAGAGATGAAACTGACGCGTATTAAGAGATGAAACGCTACACGGGGTACCAAATGCGAGCCTGACAATGACGGATACAGATGAAATAGAAACACGGAGATCAATACGATGAAAGATGACGCATATTAAGAGAGAAAATAATAACGGAAGGTATTGTGAAGAGGATGCGTTATATGATGAAGAGAAACACACGGATTATTTGGGTGAAAAGTGACATTTATTAAGAAGAAAAATTGTAGAGCGTACTCGTGGGCTTTCAGGAAAATATGTTCAATAAAATAACGTGTGGAATTGAAGGCCAGATTATCAAGTGAAACCTTTACATCCCCTTCTCTCGTAATTAACCTTTTCATTTCGTTATGCAGCAATTCAGAACACTAAGGAGAAATATATGTAATTTTTTTTATAAGCATCTACAAGAAAGGAGATAAAAAGAATAGATTTTGTAATTTCTAACCTGTGCATTGTGTGAAAGTAGCTGGAGGGAAAAAAAGTGTCTGGTAGTGATTTTAGTGATCAAGGAAAGATGAGCCAAGTAGCAGTGAAAGGGTTTATCTACAGGAAGTACTCACGCTGACGAGTTCATGAAAGTGCTGCAGTTTTTGGGGACGACAGTTAGCTCTCCACTGAAACTACTTGATTCTCCAGGGAAACGGCTTACATACTTCTTCAGGAAACGAGGTCATTCTTCAGGGATTGACTCCACTCTTCAGGGAAATGACCTAAATAGTTCTTCTTCAGGGGCACGGCTTAGTTTTTTTTTTTTTTTTTATGGAAATTACTTAGCTCTACAGGAAAACAATTTTGAACACTTCCTTTGGCTCTTTGCTTGAAGGAATGGCACCTCAGAGGGCCTTTTTTTTGGCAAGTTTTTTTGTTCTCCTAGGTCAGTAAAATAAAAAAAGAGTACTTCAGGGAAAAGACTCAATTATTCAGGGAAACAGTTTACAAAAGTTCTTCATAAAAACTATTAAATAAAGATTCTTCAGGAAAGCGACTCAGTTAACCAGGGAAGCGAGTCAGCTCTTCAGGGAAACGACTTATCCACTAGTTCTTCAGGGAAACAATTAAATTCTACGAGGAAAAGATATATTTGGCTAGGGAGTGCGTTGCTTGATGATAATATGAGAGAATAGGGATCTAAAGAGTGGTGTGTATTAATACGGTGCCGGTGCGAGGAGAAAGCAAAGGAAGGAAGGATAAAGAATGTATTTAGTGACGCAACCGAAGTATCTAAGAGAGAGAGAGAGAGAGAGAGAGAGAGAGAGAGAGAGAGAGAGAGAGAGAGAGAGAGAGAGAGAGAGAGAGAGAGAGAGAGAGAGAGAGAGAGAGAGAGAGAGAATGTGCAGGAGTGAATAGTTTTATACAGAAAGCTTTGACACTGGACGAAGAGGCGAAAATATGGAAATAAATGACTGACTGACTAATTTACTGACTGATTGATTGATTGGGTGAGTGACTGACTGAACGACTTATTGGTTCATTGATCGATAGCAGGAACAGTGGTAACCTATGCCGCCGGGAGAGAACCAAGGCAGATAAAAGAGCAAGAACTAGAAGAAAGACGAAGCAGAATAAAAAAAAAAAGGAAACAAAAGAAAAAGAAGACAAATGTACGGTGATACAGGATGACGTTGCGAAAGAAAGGAAAAACTATTTTGAACGATGGATAAATAAACGTAGAGAAGGAAAGACTTAAGTTGATAGATAAGATAGATAGATAGATACCTAGAAAAGATTCACACTGCAGGAAAGAAGAATGCCTCAGGTGACGGCTAATTGAATAGAAGGAAGGATCAGGCAGGGAATACGGCCACGGTAATGGGAGGAATGCTTAATGCGAAAGTGTCTTGTGAGTTTGCGACACTGTATAAAGAAAATAGACACATGGAAAGGTAAATAGAGAAACTTGTTGATTGTGCCAAAAGAAAGATAAGACGATCAAGGCAATAGAGAAAATTGATACTTGAGGGAACAGAAAAATAGGAAGATAGAGATAGAAATAGATAGATAGATAGATAGATAGATAGATAGATAGATAGATAGATAGATAGATAGATAGAGAGAGAGAGAGAGAGAGAGAGAGAGAGAGAGAGAGAGAGAGAGAGAGAGAGAGAGAGAGAGAGAGAGAGAGAGCGGATTATATGACGGAAGGAGAAATTGCTTTGAGCTCTGACCAAATATAGAAAGCCTAAGCAGAGATATAGATAGATAGATAGATAGATAGATAGATAGATAGATAGATAGATAGACAGACAAGGAAACACAAATATTTAGAAAGAGAAAACAACATTATTTTGAACGATGAATAAGCAAACAAACAGAAGGAGGCGATATGCAAGAAGACATGGATAAATAAACACATACTTACCTACCTCCCTACACACACACACACACACACACACACACACACACACACAAACACGAATAGATTACGATGAAGGCATGAAAGGCGGAGAAAACTATTACGACCGATGGCTAAGTACAGATAAGGACGCTGGACACACGAGGCAGGCAGGAAAATCAGTCAGTCAGTCAGCCAGTCAGTGAGTGAGTCGAGGTAATGAGAGGGAGAGGCAAGTGGCATTCAGGAGAGGTAGGTAACACGACCACTGAGCAGGAGGAAAAAAATGGTAAGCGTCCCCTGGTGGATGAGGGCGCAGTGGAAGCAAGGACGTTGGAAGCATTAGGGGATGACACACATACTGACACACACACGCACACACACACACGTGGCCCTCCTGCTACATTTAATGGAAGGGAAATTTTAAGAGGGTGGTTAGATGAGGAGAGAGACACAGGGGAAGAGAGAGAGGGAGATGGGTGTGTTGGATGAGAGAGTGAGAGAGAGAGAGAGAGAGAGAGAGAGAGAGAGAGAGAGAGAGAGAGAGAGAGAGAGAGAGAGAGAGAGAGAGAGAGAGAGAGAGAGAGAGAGAGAGTTGAACGAATGAATAAACGAATGGAAGGATTTTTATTGATTCAGGGACTGATTGAATGATTGATTGATTGATTACTTGATTGATTGAATAAATGACTGACTGACTGACAGAGTAAAAGAAACACACTGACGGACTGACTAACTGGCCAACTGAAAGACTAATATAACGTAGCACACCGCGGTAAGGGGATTACTTCCAGAGAGAGAGAGAGAGAGAGAGAGAGAGAGAGAGAGAGAGAGAGAGAGAGAGAGAGAGAGACAGACTGCAAAAAAAAAAAAAGGAAAAAGAAAAAGAAAAAAACTCAGTTAGATTACATCGCTAGCAGACTTTACAAAAATATGGGGCAGGAAAGAGTCATGGAGAAGAGGCGGCGAGAAGAGGTGAATATATATCGGCGGAACAATTTGCCTTCATGCCTGGAGAGGGTAAAGCGGATGCAATATTCGGAATCAGACAGGTTATGGGGGAATATATTGAAGGCCAAACACCGCCGCCCACCTCCATAGTTTTCGCTGACACGGGACTCGACGAGGCGTAGAGAGAGAGAGAGAGAGAGAGAGAGAGAGAGAGAGAGAGAGAGAGAGAGAGAGAGAGAGAGAGAGAGAGGATCACAGGTCACTCATACATAGATACACACACACGCACACACACACACACACAAAAAAAATTACATTGCTACCATTGCTAAAGAGAGAGAGAGAAAGAGGGAGGGAGGGAAAGGGATAGAAGAGGATCACAGGTCTCACACACATATACACACACACACACACACACACACACACACACACACACACACACACACACACACACACACACACACACACACAGGAGGAGGAGGAGAAAGAATTGAAGGTTGAAAGAAATCCTGCAAATAATTAGAGAGTGACATGAAACACTTTATTTTTTGTTTTGTTTTATGTAGGAGGTCGCTGGACAAGGACAATTAAAGATTATTAATAAAAAAAAGGCTTACTTAATGCCAGTTCCTATAGAGATTCCAAATAAAGAAAAAAATAATGGAGGAAAATTGTGTTTGAATTAGTTGTGATGGGTGTGATGTTAACCCATTAAATACTAAATAACTTAAAAAAAAAAAAAATAAAATCCTCACTTGCTAGTTTGAGTAGAGTGAATAAAGATATAACTGTGGTGAAAGAGTAACTAGAGATGCTTTTTTATTTTAACTGTCATAGCAAAAAATATATCAAGTTTAGTAAAAATCCTTCAGTGTTGTCCAGAGTTGAAAGTACTAAAGCCATGGTACTGAAGGGATTAATCAAGTCATTCGCTGCTATTTGGTACATCTTTCCTTGATCACAAATCCCCCAGGGACATTTCTTCTCGTTCTGCAGTCACCTTCATTCATTATTCCAGCTAGAAATTTCAAAATCTATGCCTTTTCATCTCTTTCTTTGCTGCAGGTGTTTATAAAGACGTCATACAATAAATTTAGTGCTGTGAATTGTTGCTTATTGCAGTGAAAGGGTTGATGATGGTAGTAACGACAAGTGATATACTACCTCATTGGAACACTGGTTGGTTAATAATATTTAAGCCCTGACATATGTGGTCTGTCAGAGGAGTGGTAGAGAGCGAATACTCCAAGGAAAGTTTAGTTATCATCATAACTACAAGAATGAATACCAATTATCATGAATATAATTACAGTATATAATAAAATAACCACTAACGCTTCTGTTACAGTCTGTGTATGGCCGTTTGTATGCAAAACAAAACCATTAATTATGATTATTACACTTTGGGACTTCCAGGGTATATTTTTCTTTAAAGATTTATATTAGCTTAGATCAGGTTAGATTTCGTTTATCAAAACTTATGTATTCCAATGTAAATTAAGCCAACCTGTGAGAAGTATATCTGAAGTGGCTGATCTTAATGTAACGCGGATTAGCACCTCCGCGCACTCAGCAAGACAAACGCCCCGTGAGTCGCACACGAGTCCGAACCAATTAAGCCGAGGGACGGATAGTTTTCATTGTTACCTCCTGCTGGCGCTGCATTGGGGGACCTGCTTTCCGGTGGCTCTTCCCTCTTTAATGCTTTATTAATGTCCCGGGAGGTGAAGGCAAAAGTTGCAAGCAGTTTTGGGGGCGACGGCTACCCTTAAAGTTGGCCTACATCAAGGAGGGGTACTTAGCCCTCTCCTCTTTAACACGTAGAGGCCCACGGGGGAAGCACGGAAAAGCACTGAGAGAAGCACAGAGGGAAGCACCCATGCACGAGGAGCAGAGCAGCAACACCCAACACGCACCACGCAGGCAGTCCCGTTGTGAGTGAGCAGAGGGCCAAGGACGAGTCTCAGTGGCGGCAAAGAGCATTAGAGCAAGGTGTGGGGAATAGTATGAGAGAGACACTGAATGGATCTTCGTAATGCAGCTCCTTTGAAGACCAGGACAGGAGTGGCGACAGGAGTGGAGGTGTGTGGAGAGAGAGAGAGAGAGAGAGAGAGAGAGAGAGAGAGAGAGAGAGAGAGAGAGAGAGAGAGAGAGAGAGAGAGAGAGAGAGAGAGAGAGAGAGAGAGAGAGAGAGATTCAAGTATTAAGGAATCGATTGTGGACGATGAGGAGTAAACAGAGAGAGAGAGAGAGAGAGAGAGAGAGAGAGAGAGAGAGAGAGAGAGAGAGAGAGAGAGAGAGAGAGAGAGAGAGAGAGAGACTTAGGTGCAACTGGGAGACGAGACGGAGGAAATTTCTCAGAGTATCAGAAAGAATTATTAAAGAATTATCAAGACTTATTGGACGAAACAGAGAGAGAGAGAGAGAGAGAGAGAGAGAGAGAGAGAGAGAGAGAGAGAGAGAGAGAGA
>NC_087152.1:4925000-4927500 GCF_035594125.1 Scylla paramamosain | reverse complement strand
TGTGTGTGTGTGTGTGTGTGTGTGTGTGTGTGTGGGTGGTGTGTGTACGTTATTATATTCGTTCTTCATCTTTATCGTTCTTTGCTCCACGGTATTCTGCTTTCTCTTACGTATTTTAATGGTAGTGGTTAAATATTCAAATTTATTAGCTAGAGAGCATCAAATTTTCTCGTTCTTAAGTGTTTCAACGTCTCATCTCTATATTAAAACAGACACCAGTAGACGTTATTATTATCTTCATTGGTGTTTTCGTGAATCTATTAACAGTATAGCAAAAATTCTGGTTCATTAATATCACAAACACTCATGAGAACTCGACCAATCACCCCTGTGGCCTTTGCAAATACATCTGAAGCGAGAATAAAGCTTTTGGGTATACGTTCCATAATCTTTAATTCATATATCATTTCACACTGTTCGTGGATGTACCCTGCATAGGCGAGGAGGAATTGCCCACTAAGAATGTCTGAATGCAACTAGTTTGTGATTTCCACCCGTATTCGTAAACATCTGGGTGCCGTATTTCAGTAAGTTGTAAGGCTGTTGTGGGAGTTGCAGAATTTTCAAGGGTGTTTTCCTGCATGCACTGATATCGAGGTTTAACGCTTTCACTGCAATATGCAACACTTCACAACACTAAGAGCAATGTTTGGTATCGTATAAGCACGTACAAGAAAGAAAGGGATGAAAAAAAGAGTACGTTTGCAGTTTCTAGGCAATACATTGTTTGGGAGTGGCTCGGAACAAGAAAGGATGCCTCAGAGTGCTTAGTAATTAGAAAAAAATAGTAAAATAAATAAATAAGTAAAAGTGCGAAATGACAGTGATAGTTTAACAAGGACTCTTCATCATCAGTGTGGGAAAGATCATGACAACCCGATTAATCATCTCTAGTGTATACAAAAAACAACATTTAGGGGATGAAAGTGTTAAATGATCTGACCTTCATTGCTTGAGTTAGGATGGAAGGCATGTCAGTGTTTGTATATGAAGGCCGTAGGTGTGTGTTGTGTGTTGTGCGTCATGCAAGGGTAATTAAGTGGTTGAAATGGTTGAGTATATAATTAAATGCCAGTTTGGGCCGCTGTTAGGTTATTGTCCTTCTGTTTCTATTTGTATGTGTATCCTGTTGTCTTTCTGTATCAATGTTTATCTGATTCCATTGTGTATCTGTTCGTCTTTGTCTTTGTCTGCATTGAGGGAAAGTTATATTGTACAAGTCGACGTATTATGAACGGAAATAAAGCAAGGTAGTTCTGCCAATCCGTGTACAATATGAATGTTTTCTGTTTAATATCGAAGGTAAAAATATAAATCACACACACACACACACACACACACACACACACACACACACACACACACACACACACACACACACACACACACACACACACACACACACACACACACACACACACACACACACACACACACACACACACACACACACACACACACACACACACACACACACAAACACACACAGTAGAAAGAAAAGAAAAGGAAATAAGGAAAGGTAAAAGAATATGACATCCTCTTTCCTCCACCCATTAAAAAGGACGAGGAGGAGGAGGAGGAGGAGGAGGAGGAGGAGGAGGAGGAGGAGAGGCCCTTGATGCCATCTTGCCGCTGTCATACGGTGAGGAAGATGAAAAAAAAAAAAAAAAAACTAAAAGGAGAGGAACACTATTACAAACGTTCTTTCTCAGTGGGGTGCATAAGGCGCCAGGAAGACTGTCCCTGACCCCACCAGCTGTGTGTGTATGTGTGTGTGTGTGTAGGAAGGAACGGAGAGTGTTATGACAAGAGGAGAAAGAGGAAAGTGGTGGGGAAGAGGCAGTGGGAAGAGAAAGCATTGGAAGAAGAGGAGAGAGGAGCTGGAGTAAGAGGAAAGTGGCCTGGTAAAGAAGGGAAGAGAGAAAGAGAGAGACTGACAGAGAAACAGAAGAACGAAGAAGGTGGAAGACAAGAAGGAGGAAAGAAAACATGAAACTTGTTTGGAGAGAGAGAGAGAGAGAGAGAGAGAGAGAGAGAGAGAGAGAGAGAGAGAGAGAGAGAGAGAGAGAGAGAGAGAGAGACAGAGAGTAGAAGTAGAAGAAGAGGAGGAAGAAGGGGAGGGAGGAGAACAATGGACAAGAAAAGCAATATGAGAGGAGGAAGAGGAAGAAACTTTCTGAGAATTTGAGAGGCAAGGAAAAGAACGAGAAACCAGCCAGGGAATAAGACAAGACAGACACTAAAGAAGACATGAGATGAAAGAGAGGAAGAAGAAGAACGAGGAGAAGGAGAAAAAGAGAACTAGGCAGGACGTAGGAGAGGGAAGGATGAGCAATAATAAATGAGATGGGGGGAGAAGAGAGAGACAGGAGAGGAGGTGAAATTGAGGATAACTATAACTAATCTTCGTTCTCTGCTCAAGCCGCACTATGCAGAATGATACTGTGCTCTGATTCGCTGGCAGGGACTGGAGGTGGCTTGTGATTGGCTGCCTGTGTTG
>NC_087152.1:4905000-4920000 GCF_035594125.1 Scylla paramamosain | reverse complement strand
GAGGGAAACAAGAAAAGAGTGAAAGCAGGAGAAGGAAGGCAGAAGGAAAAGTTGTAAGAAAAATAAAAGAGGAATGGAGATAGGGAGATTAACAAAGGAAGGAGGAGGGAGAGACATGATAAAGAAGATTCGAGGAGGAAGAAGAGGAGGATGAGGAGGAGGAGGAAGATATAAGTGGAGAAATTAAGAGGAAGACTGAGAAGAGAGAGAGAGAAAAAAAGAGGGAAAGGAGGAAGGAAAGGAGAAGAAAGGATTATACTCGTATGACAATGAAGAGAGAGAGAGAGAGAGAGAGAGAGAGAGAGAGAGAGAGAGAGAGAGAGAGAGAGAGAGAGAGAGAGAGAGAGAGAGAGAGGATGTAGCAAAGAAGGAAAAAATGAGACGAGGAAGACGAAGGAAGGAAGAGAGGAAAGATGGAAGGAAGAGAAAGAACAGAGGAGGGCTGAATGGAAGGAAAGAAGACGAAGCAACGAAGCAAAGAAGGAAGAAAAGGAACAAGAGAAGGACAAAAAAAAATTATGCAAAGAAGGATAGAAGAGAGAGAGTGATAAATAACAAGGAAGAGATAAAAAAATAATGGAAAGAAGGATAAAGACGAGGGAAATTACAAAGGAACGATTAAACAAAGAACGGAAGGACGGAAAGAAGAAGGAAGAAGAGAAAAACAAAGGAAGAGAGAGACAAAGACAAGGCAAGGACAAAAAAAAAAAAGAAAAAAAGTAAACAAGGAAGACTGAGGGAACGAGGTAGGCAGGACGGCTTATGAAGGAGCCTCATCATCAAGAATAGGGGGAAGGGACAGAGGGACGAGGGTGGGGAGAGTGGAGGGGGGGTTGTGTTTTGGCGGAGTGTGTCCCAGGATTATGAAGGTCTTATTAGCCGTGCCTGGTGTACTCTGCTGTCTGTTGGCTGGCCACGGGGGAAGCCACTGCGCTGCTGGTCTCGTTATTATTAGTGGTGTGCTGGGTGTGTTTTTGTTGTTGTTGTTGTTATTGTTGTTGTTGTTGTTGTTGTTGTTGTTGTTGTTGTTGTTGTTGTTATCCTCCCTCCTCCTCCTCCTTAATTTTTCTACTTGTAACAGATAGAATGACATATATAGATGAATTGATAGATAAATAGATAAATAAATTGATAGATAAGCAGACAGATAGATAAATATTGCCATGTGTTTCTTAATACCCAAAACAAACCAAACATTCGAATAATCACAATATCAACACACAATTTCACAACGAGTCCACACAAATGCGAACCACGACCACCACGTGACACCTTTGCATTGATTCATTAGCAAACAGGTGATATCAGGTGATCCCTTGAAGGAGAGCAGCTGGGAGGAAGCACACAAACACGCCACATCATCCCTTCCCAGCTGGCAGACACCTGGGAACTCAGACCAAGGTTACGCAACGGGCGATTGATGGCTGAGGTGACATCGATAACATAAACACCATCTGTCGGTCATTGCATCATCATCCATTGCCACACACGGCTTGTCTCAACCTCAGCCTCGCCTTACCTTGCCTTAATTTGTGTCTCAGCTTGTTATAGATGGTATTAAGTGAACATATGTAGATTATGTAGGAGCTCTTAACTCTTTCACTACTATGATCTTGTGAACATTAATAGCACTGTAAAAAATGTATTTGCATGGATGCAGAAAGAAGGTAGAAAGAAAATTAGAGAGCACGGGGTTAATTTTATCATTTCCAGGTTACAAAGCTACTTAAGAGACTATAGAGCATAATTAAGCAGCAAAAAAAGTCATAGATGGATGCAGGGAAATATTTGTCTACCTGTGAAAGGGTTAACATTTCGCAGTATTGCTCATCTTATTGCAGATTAGTTAGTGGAGAGGAATTAATGCGAGTTGCTCGTAATAATAAAGTTATTGTTGTTGTAAAGGGAACGAAGGCTCATGTTCGTTTAGATTGTTTTCCTTAAATGTTACAGTAGTAGTAGTAGTGGTAGTAGTAGTAGTAGTAGTAGTAGTAGTCGTGGTAGTGGTAATAAAAGTAGCAATCATAATAGTAGAAATGATAAAGAAAATAATATTAGCAATGATAAAAAAAGTAATAGCAATTGCCGTTGTTGTAATATAAATTCCTCTACTATCTAATTCCACTTTCAAATAACGCCAAGAAAATATTTAATAAACCACCTTCCAACATATAACCCTGAGCTCCTCTTGCTTGCGTATAATACTGTGGGAAGCATAAAAAAAAAAATAATAAATAAATAAATAAGAATTCCCCCTTGAAACACGGCGGGCGGAGACTCAGAAGAAAATTCCAACATACTGAGTAGGGTGGCAGGGATTCTCTACCATTGGGGGGAACAGAAGGTGAATAACGGGAGGGAGAGAGCCAAGTGTTGCTTCTCATTGTTATCTTTTGGTTTAGTATGCTTTGAGTCATTGGGTTGTTAGGTCATTTATTTATTTATTTATTTGTTTTTTTAAGTCGTCCTTCGTGGGTGTTGTTTTATAATAGGTTGTGTTTAGATAGGAGTGTAATGTGGATAGATCGACAAAGAGAGAGATAGAAAGACAGATACCCCTTCCACCCACCCTTAAACAGACTCTCTCTCTCTCTCTCTCTCTCTCTCTCTCTCTCTCTCTCTCTCTCTCTCTCTCTCTCTCTCTCTCTCTCTCTCTCTCTCTCTCTCTCTCTCTCTCTCTCTCTCTCTCTCTCTCTCTCCTTCCTTCCTTCCTTCCTTCCTTCCACCACCACCACCACCACCACCACCACCTCGTTACTTGCACATAAAAAGGATCTGAACAATATATCTCTGACCTGAATCGACGCAGGTTCTATTAGTCGTTCAATTAATGTTTATTGGTGATTATTAATTCGTGCTGGACTGTGATACCTCCATTAGTGGATGCTTGACGTGTGTGTGTGTGTGTGTGTGTGTGTGTGTGTGTGTTTGTTTGTGTGTGTGAGGATGGAATTGAAATGTTCGCAATGTGTATTTCATCATATTCATCGTTATCATGTTCTTTGCAATGTCATCGGGTTACAGCATGCAGTGAATGTTGATTTGCTGAATGGCCTGCAGTGATAAGGCAATCAAAAGGATAAATTCGTAAAAGTTTAATCAAGGCAAGTGAATAAAGCTTAGGTATTTCACGCTTAGATATTTGATTAGTTTTTAAAATCGTTGTGCTCTACACTCTCTCTCTCATTGTTAATCTGAAACATAAACAACCAAGTGAATGATTGGGTAAAGTTGAATAAATGTAACTCAATAGATTTAATGTGGTCAAGCTTTGTGAATTATTTAGTTACTTCTGAACATTGTTTTACTCTCTAAACTTGCTAATCCGAGCCTTTACAAACCGCAAAAATATCAGATGATTTGAATGATAGATAAATAAAACTAAGTAAATAAAGTTAAGATGTTTCTGGCTTTATCATGTATTGGACTCCTTTCTAAAACCTTATCTACTCTATAAAGTCATTAATCTGAGTCTACAAACCATAAACAATCAGAACAGACGAACAGATAAACAGTGCTAACATAAATTCAAATACAGATAATTGAAATGTGGCAGTCTTGCATTTAATTCACCTCAAACATTATTATCACCCATTCTCTCTCTCTATAAACTTGTTAATCTGACCTCTATGTACAGACTTTACATCACCATACATCACACAGGCTCCCCACTCCCTCCCTGGCTCTCCAAATACTGGATCATATGCCCCATCACTCCCACTAATGCTCCCTCTATATTCCCTCATGCTCAGCTATCATAAGTTGGCTGGATCATCATTATTATTCTGCTCAGTGAATGTAATTATGTTGCATTGGTGGATGTGATTTTTTTTCCCCCATGAGTAGATAAATCATTGTATTGAGTAATCCAGTCAGCTATTAACTTACTGAATTTTTTTTTTATATGTTTAGCTTTCTGGTTGTTTTGTCTGTCCATCTGTCTGTCTGTCTGTCTGATCTGTTTGTCTGTGGGTTTATTTATTCTAGTATATCTGTCTGTCTTTCTGTCTTTTTGTCTGTCTGTGTCTTTGTCTGTTTATCTGTCTTTCTGTATGTTTGTCTGTCTATCAGTCATTCAGTCAGTCAGTCAATTAAGCAATTTATCTACCTATCTATCTATCTATCTATCTATCTACCTGTCTATCTATCCATCCGTCTGTCTGTCTATCTATCTATCTATCTATATCTATCTATCTATCTTTATCTCTACTTATTTTTGTCTCTCAGTCTATATAACCATCCATTTATCTATCTATCTATCTATCTATCTATCTAACCAACTATCTAATTAACGATCTTAAACTTTCATCTATCTTACCCTGCATTTTATCTTGTTCCTTAACCTGATTTAAATTTGTAACTTAACCTGCGTTTGTTTTAACCCGTATCAGTGCATCATTAATCTTACGAGTAGTCTGTATCTCGTCCTCCATGTGTCTTACCCTTTATCTTCCTTAGTCTGTATTTTGATCTGTATTGTATCAGAACCTGAACCTTCATTTCTCTCTCTCTCTCTCTCTCTCTTCGCCTGCATTATTGTATCGTGGCCTTTATCTCCTTGTGCCTGTATATTCACCTGTATCTATTCCCAGTATCAATTTTAATCCCTTCCCCGCCATATGACACACCTTTCTCTTAATTATTAACCATTCTGAGGTAGGTTCTTGTTCTGCAGCCACATCCAAACATTGAATTGGCTAGAAATTGTAAAATCTATTATTTCTGCTTTATCCCTTTCTCGTACGTGCTTATAAATATTCCTTACATTGGTTCTAGTGCTGTGAATTGTTGTTGTATACCATAGTGAAAGGATTAACTTGTGCCTTGCTTACCCTGTCTCTCTGTCTTCACTGCAGCAAGCTATATCTGTATGAAAAAAGTGATGAAATACTGCAGCAGACATCGAACACTTCTCGTGGGTGTGTGTATATAGTGAATGCTGCAACGTGAACCTTTGAATTTAAAACGAGGAAAAAGCAAACTTGATATGGTTCGAGTGACAAGGACGAAGATTTTAGGAACACTCACAACAAAAAAGGAAGTTGGAGAGAGCGAAGGAGAGAAAGAAGGGCTTTGTGTCTGAGAAATAAAAAGGAAATACTTAAGTAAGGGAATTGTTCTGAATGGCGGCGGTGCGTGGGTGCTTTATAGGTCAAGGTTAAGGAAAAGGATGGACGTGCTGGAAAGAGGTGCTCGCGGAAAGTTGCTGGCTGGCTGGTGAGGCAGTGAGAGAGAGAGAGAGAGAGAGAAAGAGGCGGTGGGATTCATGGAAGTGTTAGGAAAGAGATGGAGTTTCTATTTGTTTGCAAGAAATCAGGGAGACTGTAAGATATATATATAGCAGTAGCAGTAGTAGTAGTAGTAGTAGTAGTAGTAGTAGTAGTAGTAGCAGTAACAGTAGTAGTAGTAGTAGTAGTAATTTGGCATTGTTCCCATAAATGATGAACAAAAACGGAATCGGAACTAAAACATTGTGTCAGATTACAAATACTTAGGAATACAAAGCAATAACAGGCACTTGGAAACTTGTCTGACTCTGTTCAAGGAAGCTGTCAATATCTCGTCCAAGTAGGTCCCGTAACAGCTCTCCTGATTGGCTGCACCCTTCCCTCTCTCATGTACATTTTCTCTGCCACCCACGTTTGCCTCAGCGCTCTCTGTTAGCATATTTCACGTCATAAGTTACTCCCCCAGCACAAGATAGACCATTTTACTGCACCCTTGGACTCTCAGATATGGATGTTTAAACTCCATAAAACAAAAGAGAAGGGAAAGATGACGATTTAAATTTATAAGACAGTATGTTACATTTATCCATTCGCAAAGGAGACTTGCTTTGCACGGCGAAGCACGGCAAAAAATCAAAGATTTTCTCCATCGACGCTCTTCAAAAGACAACATTAAGCCTTTTTCTACCATGGTCGTCTCTCATTAACCTTCCCACCGCTGTGAAAATGGTTTACGTTGAGACACCGGAGAGAAAAGAAAAGTGACAGAAGATTAATTATATTCATGAGAGCGTAACACAAAAACAGAGAATAATAAGATATAGATATTAAGGGAGAAAATTTGTTATTGGTGAGAGAGATAATGGAGTTATGGAAAGGAAAGAGGAATGACAGATTGAGGCCAAAACTGTATAGGGGAATACAGAAATGAGGTTGAGATGATGCTGCGATGATAACCAAACAGCATCACACAGCTTCAGGTGTGTAAGAGTGCACAGGGCTGGGGCGGCGCGGCAGGGCTGGAGGTGAGTGGCAACGGCAGCGTCTTATCCGTGATCTTAAGCAATCTGAAGCGGCTTGGGTAAATCGCCGCCACCTGATTATTTCTCTCCTTGCATATCCTCGCTTTATCCCTCCTTCCCTTATATCCCTTTAACTCTCCTTGCCTTGCTTCGTTTTCTCTCCGCCTCACGCTTTTATTTCCTCTTTGCCTTTTCATTTCGTTGTCGTTTTCCGTTTTTTTTTCATTCTTTTCTTTTTTCGTGTGAATTGTTTAGGTGGTGGAAATTGTAAGATACATATGTAGTGAGTAAAAAAAAAGGATAATTTCTACGTGGAGGTACGTGGATGTGTGTGTGTGTGTGTGTGTGTGTGTGTGTGTGTGTGTGTGTGTGTGTGTGTGTGTGTGTGTGTGTAAAGGTAATGTCAGTTCCAATTAGGTCCTATTCACTTCAGTTATTACTTTGCTTAATTCTTTTCCTAGTTTAATTAAAATCTTTTGATATATACCTTTCCAGGAAATCGATGTCTCTTGCTGGAAAAAGGCTACAATAAGAAGCATTAAGGTGAAAGAATAAGTAAATAAAACATACGATTCTCTCTCTCTCTCTCTCTCTCTCTCTCTCTCTCTCTCTCTCTCTCTCTCTCTCTCTCTCTCTCTCTCTCTCTCTCTCTCTCTCTCTCTCTCTCTCTCTCTCTCTCTCTCTCTCTCTCTTTAGTGGATCATTATTACTATTTTACAAGCTCAGGGTAACCAGTATCCTCACATGCTTACTGCCGTCGTCACTGTTAGCATGGTGATGGTGGTGCACGCCTGGAGTTCTCAGCCTTCCCTCCATCATTCACTCTCCCCGGCCTGATGCATCTCGCCATTTACTCCCCTTATAACAAACAGGAAGTGCATAGCCATTACAGGAACAGTAACAAGATAAGAGAACACTCGCTTATCGTAGTAATGAAACGGGAACAGAATGAGTACTCAGTTTTATGTACGTTTCAACAGTATTTATTTATTTATTTATTTATTTATTTATTTATGTATGTATTTTCTTTATAGGAGAGGACGGGTACGGATTGTAAATTTAAGTTCGGATTATCGAAAACCGCACTTATCTTCAAAAATCAATGTCTGTATCCGTAACTGAGTATCATTGATCATATTTTACTTTCTTCAGTTCAAGTGTGTATACATAATTTCTCAGTGACAACTAGATTACTATTTATTCATCAGGTACGGTAATTATCCCAGCTATTATGACTAGTGTAGAGTGTAGCGTGTCAGGAGAGGATAAGCAATGCATCGTGAGTGAGTGAGAGGTGAACATGTTAATCACGCGGCGCCCAGGTGACTGTTGCTCGTGTCTCGTGTGAGTGGTGCTGGGCTGGAGTGCCTGTCTTGGTCCTCAGGTTACGGTGTAGGTACGTAAGGTGCATTTAACTTCATATACGAGTATTCATGCGGGTATTTCTTGCATCATAGATTTCAGTATAATTGCCTAACTACGTCGTCATTCTTATTGCTCTCGTCATCATCATCATCATCATCATCATCATCATCATTGACTAGCAAGCACATAAGGTTATTTAAAATGCTTTTTTTTTTTTCTGTATATCTTCATTTTCTTTCATTTTAGGCATCTATTTATGTTGCATTCTGTACACCATTACACACACACACACACACACACACCTTTTCACCCATTCACAAACACATACATACTTAACCCACATACCTACACCCTCATTCCTCCCAACACCCCCCCCACACCAACACACGCACAGGTACACTACACTCTACACTCACATACACTCACACAATATAGTGCATCCAAGCCCACACATGCTGCCGTGTTGACTCATTATCTCTTGACTATCTACCTGGGAGGCGCCACTGTACCTGTGTTTACCTGGCCGCCCTCCCTCCCTCCTTACCGGTACAAAGAACCTCATTAGCTAGCCTAAGGAACTGCGAGGCTGCTGGGAATGGTGGGAATAGGGTGATACGAGGGGATGGGGGTGTGGTACTAGTAGTGGTGATGGGAAGGGGGACAGGGAAGCGATAGTAGTAGTAGTAGTAGTTGGGTGGTGGTGGTGGTGGTGGTGGTATGTCTGTTACGGTTAATGGAACTCGTCACGCCGTCACCTCCCTGCGTGCCGCCGCCCCACCCACACAGCTGCGCGCACAAAAAGGAAGGAATTCATTCAGCGTGTGGCGGCAGAGTTTTAGTTTTCAGCGACAGTGGATTTACCCGAAGCTGTAATCAAGGTCACCCTCCTGCCCCCTCCCCCCACCACATCTGCTTTCATTGTGTGTGTCTATTTGTGTGTTCATTCTCTCTCTCTCTCTCTCTCTCTCTCTCTCTCTCTCTCTCTCTCTCTCTCTCTCTCTCTCTCTCTCTCTCTCTCTCTCTCTCTCTCTCTCTTGAACTGCGCTAATCTGCTTTATATTTATTCAGAGGTTATATCAGCTGTATTAAACTAATACCACTATATTAATATTCCTTTTGGTTGTGCTTCTGGTCACCAATTTCGTGTCTTGTTAAGGTGTGTTTGTGTGTGTGTGTGTGTGTGTGTGTGTGTGTGTGTGTGTGTGTGTGTGTGTGTGTGGGTGTGTGTATTCATATGTATGTTTCACAACGCACTCGTGATTGCTTCTGTTCTGTTTGTGTGTGTGTGTGTGTGTGTGTGTGTGTGTGTGTGTGTGTGTGTGTGTGTGTGTGTGTGTGTGTGTGTGTGTGTGTGTGTGTGTGTGTGTGTGTGTGTATGAAAGAGAGAGAGAGAGAGAGAGAGAGAGAGAGAGAGAGAGAGAGAGAGAGAGAGAGAGAGAGAGAGAGAGGGGGGAAATAACTTATTCTCTATGTTCCTTTCCACATTCTCTCTCTCTCTCTCTCTCTCTCTCTCTCTCTCTCTCTCTCTCTCTCTCTCTCTCTCTCTCTCTCTGACACTTCATCCTAGGATTTAAACCGAGGGTGAGGCTTAAAGAGAGACCATCAGTCACCTTGCACACACACACACACACACACACACACACACACACACACACACACACACACACACACACACACACACACACACACACACACACACACACACACACACACACACACACACACACACACACACACACACACACACACACACACACACACACACACACACACACACACACACACACACACAGGTAACACGACCCACAACACACCTCTGCTCACCTGAGAAGGAAAGGACAGGTGATGCGACACAAGATCATTAGCTCCTCCTCCTCCTCCTCCTCTTCCTGCTGATCTTCTTCCACCTCTACCACATCTTGCTCCACTCTCTCTTTCCCCCTCATCTTCTGTGGTCATTTTCCTCCTGCTCCTCCTCCACTATCATCACCATTATGAACAACACCCTCTTGTACGTAGCACCTCCACGAGACGCAGCAGCAGGAGGAGGAGAAAGAGGAGAAGGAGGAGGAGGAGGAGGAGGAGGAGGAGGTGGTGGTGGTGGTACGGATGGTGGTACAGGAGGAATTGCTGGAGGAGGAGGTACATGAGGATGAAGAAAAGGAATAGAGGGATAGAGAAGTATGTATAAGAGGAGGAGGAGGAAGAGTAGGCGAGGTTCATTTGAGGAGAGGCATTTTAGCTGACTCGTAGATTATCCTTTGCAACAAGCCACACCTGTCTTCATTTATTCAAGTCTTTCATCCCCATCCATCAAGGTCTCTGAAGCACTGCAATCTACACCAACAGAACCAACACCAGCAGCTCTCCTCCCTTCCCTCAGCGAAGCCAGAAATCCTGTGTGCGCCTGTGTGTGTGTGTGTGTGTGTGTGTGTGTGTGTGTGTGTGTGTGTGTGTGTGTGTGTGTGTGTGTGTGTGTGTGTGTGTGTGTGTGTGTGTGCTTCGTTCACGCCGTTGTTCTACACCATAGCGCCGCCATTAATTCCTATTCACTTTCAAATGTTCATACTTCGGGTTCGGATCCGGTTAAAAGGTGTACGTGCTGGTTTTCTTTCTTGGTGTAGTGTAATTTGCCTTCATTTACCTGTAGTCGTATTTGTGATGTTACTTGTAGCTGTAGTTGTAACGGAGATCCTTTTCTTCAACTTTTATTTTTTTATTTTTTACTTATTATTATTTTCTTTTTAGGATCAGAAGTGGATTTTAGTAAGTGATGTGTAGTAAGACAAATAGAAACATCATTTATCATCATTACCATCTTTCCATTTTCTTCACTCGTCTGTACTAACATCAGTGTCACTCTGTAAAAAGCTCATTCTTCTTGATCTTGAAAAGGGATGGGTAGAATCGCAAAGAGAAACATCATTCATCATCATTATCAGCGCCCATATTTTCTTCAGTCGTCTGTCACACCACCAGCCTTCTACTGAACTAATTATTCGGGGTATAGGTAGTGAGGTAAACAGACAGACACCATTTATCATCACTAGCACCATTAACACCATTAATATTTTCTTCACTCGTCTGTAGCTTGAGTGGCATTCTGTACAGCTGATTATTTGGGTTTTTCGAAAGGGATGTATAGTTTAGGAATCAGAAATATCATCTATTATTATTATTATTACCATGATCATCACCACTCCTTTTTTCATCATTTGGATTTTACAAAGCTAATTCTTCCTTCATTATTTAAAAAGGCTTCAATTTAAACACTTCGAGCAATCATTTTATACATTGCACGCATCTCTTTTCTCCACAAAACTACAATATCCTTCTTTTTTTTTCTCACTCTCGAATGCGGGTAATATTTGTAAGTTATAATCTGATTTACTAAAGCTATCCTCTTTGCCTCCTGACATAAAAGAACACACGGTAATAATTCAGGGTTTTGTAATGTTCAAGGTTTTCTGCATGTCTGAAATCAGTGAAGTTTTCGCAATTTCGCTTCACGCAGAGAGCAAGAGGCACTCAACTCCTGAAGCGCAGCCGTAATGATGGTATTCTGTTGACTGACTTATACTCTCTCTCTCTCTCTCTCTCTCTCTCTCTCTCTCTCTCTCTCTCTCTCTCTCTCTCTCTCTCTCTCTCTCTCTCTCACTAATGCTATTTTTTGGTGTTCATGCTTCTAGTGATCATCATCATTTGCTCTCCATACACTCAGGCAGACGTCCTGGGCACCTAATGACGTGTGTGTGTGTGTGTGTGTGTGTGTGTGTGTGTGTGTGTGTGTGTGTGTGTTCAAGGATTTTCAGTGTTAGGGTTGTTACATATGCTTGTCTCTTCAGTGTATGTATGTTTGTGTGTTTATGTATATGTGTGTATGTATGTATGTATGTATGTATGCTTTACTCGTGAAGGGCGGTGCGACACACACACACACACACACACACACACACACACACACACACACACACACACACACACACACACACACACACACACGTTCAGACATCATCATTCACATTACGTACACACTTTTCCTCTTTTCTTCACTCTTTTACTTGTTTTTTCCTCCTCCTCTCTCTCTCTCTCTCTCTCTCTCTCTCTCTCTCTCTCTCTCTCTCTCTCTCTCTCTCTCTCTCTCTCTCTCTCTCTCTCTCTCTCTCTCTCTCTCTCTCTCTCTCTCTCTCTCTCTCTCTCTCTCTCTCTCTCTCTCTCTCTCTCTCTCTCCAAAGAAAAATGACATCGTACTCAGGCCGCCGCCCGCACATCCGGCGAATGCATTAGAGGGAGAGAGAGAGAGAGAGAGAGAGAGAGAGAGAGAGAGGGAGAGGGAGAAGGGTGGTGTAGGTGTTCGTTCAATAATGGATAGTAAAGACGCTATAATCCTGATGAATCGATAGTAGCGCCGTGACGGAATATCAAGAACGCTGCACATCCATCGTATTAATGAACACTGCAGGTTTACGCCAAGCAAGCAATCTGGGGAAATAATAATAGTGCCTGGCTGGGTATTAGCTGTGTACCGAGTGAAGCCTTGGAGTCTGGGAGTGAGGCTGGGAATAGGTAAAGAGATTGGTGTCATTTAATACCTTCGTTCCTGGTAGAGTATACAGTGATTGGTGGGAAACTGTCTCGCGTAGTGTTATCGAGATGTGTTTTTGTAGTTCTCTTGTTTAAATATTACATACGTAGAAAATGAGATTACACTCGAGTTGTGGTCTTAAGCTAAAAGTTATCACTGTTCTTTGTTATTTACGTGAAAGCTGCTCCTGTGTGTGTGTGATGTGCTTGAAGTGGAGGTGTTACGGAAAGGTTATCGACGTTGGTAGACAAGGATGCAATTTTTTAAACGAACAACCTATCTCGTTCGTTACGTAGTGGACTTCAGATTGCGCCAGTGAATTGTGAGTTTATTGATAAAAGCACAATGTAAATAGAAAGGTGGAACTTTTAAGGTTCAACAGCAAGTCCCGTTCTTTAGACATTTCAGACATTAGGGAATACGAAGTTATCCAATGAAATAGAAGGACAGAACGTTTAGAGAAGATTAAGTTCCCTGATTTAATATTGTAAGTGTCACCACCTCGTGCTGTTTATCGATACATTTTTCCTTTTAATTGTCAAGACGTCTTCTCAAAGGCTACGTAATAACTGAAAATAGCTCTTTAATTGCCGCCTCTCACAAAGCTGAATAGAAAAGGATCACGTTCAGGTCACCAATTTAGCTCCCTCGTCAAATGGTCCAAGAAACGGGAAGAGGGAAAAACAGAATCAGGCAGAGAGTTGCGGTTTTAATGTTCAGAGGAGCCTTACAAAATTAGTCCTGCAGGTTGAAATTAAAGGAGTCCATGATTGACGTCCCCGCAGGTAACGTGATGTATCCTGCAGTGTGTCTTGGAGCGCCGCCGAGGTCCAAGTGAACCGTCGCTTTAAAATGACCAGGTTGCAGAATAGCGAAGATTGCGAGCACCACAGGAGGCCGCGAGTGTTGCCTTCATAGCCACACAGAGCCAGGCTGACGTTAATCTCGAATAGCAGAGGACGCCAGGGAGAAATGAATAGCTTGTCAAGGTGAAAAATCATAGTGAAATATCATATGGAAAGTGCAAGAAGAAAGTGTCTGACATACGCAAGAATCAAATAAAAGAATACGAGGAAGTTTATTGACGCACGCAAGAAGTATAATGGGAATATAAGATAAAATTCATAGATGGATAGATTGGTGGATAAGTAGTAGATGTGAAACTTTATCTATCCATGTGTCAAACTAAGATCTTCCTTTAAAAGAGAGCACCCTCCTCCATCCCCCATCCCTCTCCCTTTCCCAGGTGTCTCTCTCTCCCCCTCTCCCCCCGCCAAGAAAAAAAATAAAATAAATAAAAACTAGTAGAAAATTTTTAGACTAGAAGATCCAAAAAAGAAAAGAAAAACACACAAAAAAGTAAAAGAAAACAAATCCTCACATACACAAGAATAAATAAAAAAAACAAGGAAGAGAAAAAAAAATATACCAGAAAAATAAATGAAATAAAAAAAAAAAAAACAGAAAACTCAGAATTGCTATCGGTGGCTGACAGGGACCCGCCGAGCCGTGACCCAAGACAATAAAAATGCGGCAGTAATCCCCAACGACGGTTCTGTTTGCTTCAGTTTTTGCCAGCTGAAAACACCGACGCGTCCACTGTCTTTCTCTCTCCCCACTTCCCCCCACCCCTCCTCCTCCTTCCCACAGCACCCCGTCCCTGCCGTGCCCTGCCCTGCCCTGACGTGCCTCGCCTCGCCTCGCCTTGCCTTGTCCCGTCTCCTCCTTGCTTTTCCATTCCTCTCTTCCCACCCGTGACAAAGAGATCTGTATTGGATGGGTTCTTCTTTACGGTGTGTATGTAATTCAGTTTTTTTTTTTTTTTTTTTTTTTTAATATTTGTGTTACTTGGTACCTTTTTGTGCTTTTTTTGTTGTACTTTTTTGTTTTCTGTGGTATTTGCTGCTGTTTTTTTTTTGTTTCGTGTTAGATTTTATTTTTTTGGGGTTAGTTTTTTTTTTTTAATTGTTACCTTCGCATTTTTTTTTTTTTTTGTTACCTGTTGTCCTCCGTCTTTTTTTTTTTTATATATTTTTTTTACCCTCTACTTTTGTTGTCCTATTAAATGGTTTCCTTGCTTTCTTCTTCTTCTTCTTCTTATTATTATTATTATTAAGTCACCTTTCGTTTTCATTAATTGTTATTTTTTCCTTTTTTTTATTTGTTTTGTTCCGATTTTATTTTATTTTATCTTTTTATGTTTTGTTCGTACGTTTCAATACCTTGTTATTTATTATTCTCATGTGGGTGGATGTATATTTTTTTTCTCACCCTTTTATTCCTATATCATGTTTTCCGTGCTATTTTTGTATTACTCTTCTTTTAGTATTTGTATTTTTTTCCCACATTCCTGTTGCTTCTCATTACTTATTATTTTTGTGTCCATTTCCTCTTGATATTTTTTTCCTATTCCAATATTGCCACGGCTTTTTCATTACCTGCATTTTTTTTGTATTCCTATTTTATTATTGTTATTTATCACTCACGCGTCCCTGTAAATGTTCAGTGTAACTACCCAGCATATAATAATTTCAGCTCCATCCATGCAGTACTTATGATTTCACAACGTAATTATTTGCATTCGTCAGATTTAAAATTCCTGGCAATTTTGTTTTTGACTCGCCGTCATGCGGTTGTGTCAGGCCCGTGATGAAGCATTGCGAAATCAGGTAATGACTCGGATAATCAGTAAATAAATCAAGTAATTAAGCCTCGTGTGACTCAGTGGATTACTCACAAAGCAGGTTAGTTACTGTGTGCGTCATGGAGGCACGGAGGAAATGATGGACACGAGTGAATA
>NC_087152.1:4895000-4897500 GCF_035594125.1 Scylla paramamosain | reverse complement strand
CACTTCTCGCTTCCTTTTCCATCTATTGCCTCTCACTCCTCCCCCCACCCATCTCCACTCTCTCTTTCTCTCTCGTTGTCTTTCTGGTTCCTTCCTCCCATTCTTCTGTCTTCTGGTGTTTCTCTGCTTATCTACCTGCTTGCTTGCTTTCGTGTCTTTTGGGTCTCGTCCCTGCTGTAATCCAAGTCTTCGTTCTCGTTCTTGTTCTCGTTCTCGTTTTCTGCTGGATTAAGACCCGTTTTCTTTCCTCTTTTCTTCCGTATTTTCTTCTTTTTTTCTTGTCTGTTTCTTGGTTTCTCATTTTTTTTCATCGTGTTTTTCTTTGTCGTTCTTCTTTTCATTGTTTTCCTTTTTTTCTTTTCTTTCTCTCTCTTCCTTCCTTCCTTCCTTCTTCCGTTCGTTCGTTCGTTCGTTCGTTCGTTCGTTCGTTCGTTCCTTCCTTTCTTCCTTCCTTCCTTCCTTCCTTCCTTCCTTCCTCATTTTTTTCCATTTGCCCTCCTTGTTATTCTCGTCCTCCCCCCCTCCCTCCCTCCCTCCCTCTCTGTCTCCCTTCCTTTTTTCCTCCTAACCATGCTTTTCCATACCATACAATACCATACCATACCTTCCCAACATTCCCACCTTTCCACCCTCGTTCCTTCCTTCCTTCCTTCCATCCTCCCCTCCTCCACTCAGTTATTTATTCATTCGTTCGTTCCTTCCTTCCCTCCTACCTTTCTAATTTTTTCCCCTCTTACATATTCTCTCTCAAGTGCGCCGGAGTGGAGTGAGAATTGGTCCCTGGTGGATAGGCGCCCTGGTGTAACAAACGGGTGCGTTAAGTTAGGTACGTGTGGCCCGAGGTGCCGCCTAGTTCTTTGTGCATTCTTGGTTATTTATAGAGTGGGTATGTGTAGCGTTGGTGGTGGTGGTGGTGGTGGTGGTGGCTTGGTAAAGAGAGGTGGATTGACTTGGGAGGTTAAGTGTGGCTGTGCTTTTCTGTGAGTAGAAGAAAGAAAATACTTGATTTATTTAGGGTTTTATTGTTGGTTTAGGGGTAGAGGTACACGATAGTAGGCAGTGGGGGTTTAATTATAAGGTTATACGAGTTTATGGTCTCTGGTGGTTATGTTCCTATGATTGTTAATTGGGCTAGATAGTGGTTACAGGAGGGCCATGAAGAGTACTGGGTTTCTTTCAATAAGAGCGCTGGTAAAATGATGTAAGATGCAGATGTAATTTCAAGGTTATACTCACTCTGTCTCACTTATCACTTCACTGTTAGATACATTCCTTTCATTTTCTTTACTTTCTCTCTCTCTTTTATATTAGTCTCTTAAATAAATAGTTTTGTAGCGTAGAAAAACTTAATTAACTTCTTATTCTCCCTCTCTTTGTATGTGTGTGTGTGTGTGTCGCTCTTTTGACTCTCTCTCTCTCTCTCTCTCTCTCTCTCTCTCTCTCTCTCTCTCTCTCTCTCTCTCTCTCTCCCTCTCTCTCTCTCTCTCTCTCTGGTCATCACATTCACCACTTCCCGTAACAAAATCATAACCTGGACCTTTCCTCGTCATTACCTGATTCATTTTACCTGCAATAATTCACCGATTTTCAGCTGTCCCGGACTAACTTGTGCTCATTCGCTTCACTACCTCTGCTCTCCCTAACATTTTATTATATGTCGTCTTTTATTGCCACTCTACATTGATGCATTTTTTATTTTATCTTTTTTCTTTCTTTAATGCTTTAGTCTGTGTTCGCATTTATCTGTAATTACTTGGGTTGTTGTTTTTCTTTTTGTTTTTTTTTTCTTTTCTGTCTGTCTTCCTTTCATCTTGTGTTTTGTTTATTAATTTATTTATCTCTTCGTTTGTTTATATATTTATTTTCAACAATGAGCATGATTTACCTTTCCTCCTCCTCCTCCTCCTCCTCCTCGCTGTCTTAGTTCTCTCACTGCATGGCTGATGGAATAGGTGCACAAACAATCTCTTGAGGATCAACAGATTTGCTTCCTCTTGTTCTTATTAAGTGTTTCTTTGTTCTCCTTCTTCTCCTCTTTGTCCTCTTTATAACTCTTTAACTTCTAGACAACTTTTTTTTTTCCTTAATCACGTACCACTTTTTCATACACTTATTTTTTTTCACGTCTCAGTAATTTATGTAACCTAGAAAGGGCAAAAAAAAAAAAAAAACATTCCCGTTTTCTTCTATGCATCCATGCGAACCTTTACTTAGTGCTCTGAAGATTACGAGTAAAAAAAAAAGGACGATCGTAGTTCTGTAGTCTAGAAAAGAAAAGAAAATAACCTGTTCTCTCTTTTTCCTTCGATGTATCCTTGCAAACTTTTCCTGAGTGCTCTGATAGAAAGGAACATGGAAAGCATAACCTATTTCAATTTTAGCAGTGAAGGGGCTGAACTGATCAGGTAGTCTAGAAAGAAGAAGAAGAAGCAGAAGAAGAAGAAGAAGAAGAAAAACTCCCCTTTTTTCATTTGATGTATACATACACCTATTTTCGTAT
>NC_087152.1:4885000-4890000 GCF_035594125.1 Scylla paramamosain | reverse complement strand
GAGAGAGAGAGAGAGAATTAATGAAGGTAAAAAGGAAAGCGACTTATAGGGGACATCTAATCGCCAGAGGACTTTGACAGAGAGGAGCGCAGACTTAATGGACGCAAAAGAGGCTCAGCGGGTGATCACGTCCATCGGAAGATCAGGAGCACAGCGAGTAATCGTAATGGGGTTTGCCCAATCTGATTAAGGAGACACATAAACATGCTCGAGAAGAGAAAAAGGAGAGACGATTAAAACGATACCGAGCCTGGGAGAGAATTGCCTTATGATGAAGGATTACAAAGGATTAACTTGCTTGCACTGAGGGAAGGAAGAGAAAAGAAATTTAGTCTAAACTCTTTTTTTTTTTCCTGGTAAGTTAATGAAGAGACTTGAACGTGTGGACAGAGGATCTCGAGGCAAGGGATGAAGCAAGAATAATAGAGCATGAATATAAATGAAGGAAGGTTAAATGTTTAATGCATGGATGTAAGGAAAATTCATCGTCTTTTTACCCGAGTATATGAGGTCAAACGAGCCTCATTTTATGCCTCGTAACTTAAAATAGGCAAAAGAGAACGTAAAACGCTGGAGGAGAGTATTAAAGGATATACGTACAATACTTACATTTACTTTTTAGATCCATGAGATTTCTTTTGTATTACAGAATTGTTGTTTTGTATTTGGGATGTTTGGGAAAAAAAAAAAATATTCGCGTGAAGCTGATGTAGTAGTAGTAGTAGTAGTAGTAGTAGTAGTAATGGTAAAGACAGGCTGAAAACACACGATTAACGAATCATAACTACAACTTGTTAAACCACCCACCAACCCATCTCCCCCCACCCCTCACCCACCCACCCACCCACGAGCACACACGGACACACGCACAAACATCAGATCAGAGTAAGTTTAGCACCGTGGCGAGTAGATTTATAACACACAATTTACACACAAAGACTCGTCCGAAACACCAGCACAAATTAAACTACAAAATCAACATCGATCCTTACCCTCTCTCTCTCCCTCGCTCCCTCTCCTCTCTCCCTTTCCCTCTCCCTCACGCAGTCTGACAATAATGTACAAAAATCACAAACCATTACACTGACACTGACAGAACACAAGTATTTACATAACGCAAACCCGTTGTGAAGCGTGGTGTATGCTCGTATAAAACACACACACACACACACACACACACACACACACACACACACACACACACACACACACACACACACACACACACACACACACACACACACACACACACACACACACACACACACACACACACACACACACACACACACACACACACACACACACACACACACACACACATATCACGTCCAACACTCGTGAAAAACATTAATTCTTTCAACCGTATACGAGACTGAAAGCCAGCCATGCCCTCATCACCCGTAACACACACACACACACACACACACACACACACAGATAGACACACAGACACGCTTCAGAACTCTCCATTTGCGCTTTCAGCAAGGGAACAAGAGAGACTTTACTTACAACTAACTTATAATAATGCAACTGAACGTCTCCTGAGAAATACTTAATTATATCTTGCTCATTATCCTTCCAGACTGAGAGATCGAGTGTAGGTACTAATGGAATGTAAATATTAGAAGTTTTTGTTTGTGTTATTTACCTCTATGGAAAGTACATGAGGAAAAATGATAGTTTCAGTGAAGGATACTAGTCACAGTTTTATGTTTATTTCGTGGCATGTGGCTTTGTTGGTTCGGTGGAAAGTTTTAGTCAGTTAGTGAATGAATTGCTCACCGTGACATGTGCGTTAGGTTGACTCGCCTGTTTTTCTTTCTTCATTTTTTTTTTTTTTTTGTAATCTCGATGTTATGTAATTTATCGTAATAGAAGCTCTAGTTATCGAACTGATAATGTATACTAATATTTATTTTGTCTTCATACAAGCTTCACTGACTATATAGCTTCATAAGTTGAGTACAGTTCTTTACTCACTTTCTCTTTAAAATTCGTGTGTGTGTGTGTGTGTGTGTGTGTGTGTGTGTGTGTGTGTGTGTGTGAACGTTGTGCGACGCTACACCAATGTCACACGTCACGCTCCTGAAAGATTCATGGCTGCTTGATGCGCTTGGAAATCCAGTTATCTCGGAAAATTGGTATATGCGATGTTATTGTCTTGGAAAAATGGTGACGTGCGTGTGTGAGGCGTGGCTAAGAAATTTAACATGTTTTGCCGAGGAATTTCTTTGCGACTGTTACAACTTTTCATATCCACCGTTAGTTATTTCTGTCTACGCTAAACAAAAACAAGACGGCCACAGTGCAAGGTGATCAATAAATGGCTTGGTGTTTAAAATCCATACAATATCATTCAGTGTTTAGCGGCCACCATATACTGAACATTATGAAAGGACTGAGAACGACATGTGGCCTTCATATTGGTGGTGACCTGTGCCTGGAAGTGGTCATCAGTGTTGCCTCGGTTAGCGCAGTCGTGGACGCTGAGAAGTGAAGGCTTAGACAGATCCCACTTTCGTCATTTTTCTAGCCAATCCGTCGCCGTTCACTGACAGTTTTGCATTTTATTGGATCTCAGCTCAAGACGTCCTTTAAAGTCCAGTGAGGCTCAGTCAAAGCCAACATTGAGAGCAAACCTTGACTGACTGGCCGGAGGAAAGATGAAAGTGGCGTCTGCTCTTAGCCACTCGCGCACTGTGTATATATATATTCCCCCCGTGTCCAGCACTAGAGACCTTGAAAACTTTAGCACCGATGACATCAGCACCTCTCTCTTGGTATTTGAGTGGTCTGATGCTGATACTATTAAGGAAGTGTCTGGTAATTGCGAGAGTTTTGAAGATGTCTCATTTGATTTAATTAAGGAAAAAAAAATGAAGTAAAAAAATGTAGACCTTAGTTCGTTCCGTGTGTCTCATCCATTAGTATTTGTGCCCCAGACTCATAGTGTCCGAGCCGCTTACTGACACGCTCTCCCCCGCGTTGAAGGTGAAATTTAAAAATGCTGCCTCACTTACTCGTTCATGTGTTGTTACTATTACTATTATTATTATTATCATTATTATTAGTATAAGAGGGCAACAAAAAGCATAAAAAAGACCTGTAAACCAGAGATGATAACGCTGGTGATATTTCCATACATATATACATAGACATTACTGAGGGTGTCATCCAGTCCAGCTGTACTTGATTAGCATATGTATGTTTAATCATTCCTAATGGGTTTACTGTACTAAATTCCTCATTTTTAAAGTGAAAAGTAATTATTAGAATGGCGTGATTATCGTCAAATGAGTGATAGGTATACACACACACACACACACACACACACACAGCCTTTTAGATTGAAGGCTTGCGTGGCAGTGACAACGTTATGATTATTTTTCGTACTGCATTATAAATAGAACATTTATATTTATTTCTATGTAAAAAAAATAAAAACGCTAATCTTTGTACTATTAAGTGTACAGGGGTGACAAATTACAGAATTACAAAGCGGAGGGAACATTTATGCTTGCTCTTATGACTTAATTACAAAAAGAAAGAAAAAGAAGAAAAGAAGAATACACAAGTAGCATTTTTGTACTACTAGTTGCGTGTGTGTGGGCGGCATAAGTGAGCAGTAAGCGGCGGAGTTAGACGCTTGTTTGCCCACTGGTGTCCCTCCTAATTAGGGGCTTGGAGGTCAGTTTGTCAGTGTTCGAGGTGGTTTACTGCTTCACGAAGGGCGGCACTCAACAGACCGTGTTATAATGTGTTCCCGAGCATCTCCTTTTGTTGCTATCACGAGTATAATGTAATGTGCCTTAATTTTTTCTTTTCTTTTCTTTTTTTTTTTTACTTTTCTTGAGATTAGGTGCCTCTTTTATTTGTTTATTTATTTGTGTGTGTGTGTGTGTGTGTGTGTGTGTGTGTGTGTGTGTGTGTGTGTGTGTGTGTGTGTGTGTGTGTGTGTGTGTGTGTGTGTGTGTGTGTGTGTGTGTGATTCAGTTCCTGTATTTCCCGTGTGTATGTAATTGCGTTGAAAGCATTTATACAGTTATTTTAAATGTGAGATTTTATGCTTGCGTGGATGAATTATGTAAGGAGTTCTGTTTAATATTTGATTATATAATTGTTTTAAAATATGTGGCCATGTTTGTGTTGACTGTACTTTATACAATTGTTTTAAATGCTCACGTGATTATGTTATGTAATGACATTGACTATTGTGATATTATATGTTTGTGATGACTGTTACTGTGTAATTGTGTTGAATGTGTGGCTCTGTAATTGTGCTGACTGCGTGATCATGTAACGCGTCAGTTTGCCTCGCCAAGTGTCACTGTGTTGGAAGTACCGCCTGTCTCACTCACATTCAGGTTTCCACATAAGTGGCTTTAGTTCTGTATAGTTCTGGCTCTGGCTGTGGTTTTGGGTCAGGGAGTTCTTGCATCTGTCTCCACCTCCTGTGTTTTTTTTACTTTTCGCGGTCTCTCTCACTCTTTTTTTTTTCTTAAAATATCATAATATTATCTATTTCTTTTTCAAGTCAGAATTTAGCTCCCCGTTTCCGCCGACAGGATACACGTACAGGTCCGCGCTGTGGTCGTGCATTATGGAAAAGGTCGAATGTGTGAAAAAAAGTACTGACGATGTTTTGTTCATTAAGATAAAAGTACCCTGACGTGCAAGAAAAAAAATCCTTTCAGCGTTGTTCTAAATAAAAGAAATATATATTACGTGTTCTGCTGCAGACCATATCAGCCCTCGTCAGGAAACATACGCACACATTCCAGGCTGTGATGCATGACTACACACAGGGAGTCGTGAGATGGGTATTAATCAGATTAGGTCGTTCATCACGTCACCAGCAGTCGGTCGCACCAAGGCTGTGAGTTGCTGGAAATGTATTTAGTACGTACAGGATTATTACCGATGCAGTCACAACACCTGTCACCTCGCCCACGATGCCTCACCTTAACGACACAGTAAATCGAAGCTTCCAATATTTC
>NC_087152.1:4860000-4877500 GCF_035594125.1 Scylla paramamosain | reverse complement strand
CACAGCTAAGATGTCCATGTAGTCTCCGCTGTCTGGATCCCTTCTGTCTTTCAGTCTTACATTAGAACAAGCGTCAGGTAATATTAACAACATACGTATAGTAGCTTTGGTTCTGATGATTGGTGTGATATTTTTTGGTCACATCCTTTTTCATTGGCTGTTTATTAGTATTAGTATCACCTCATCGCGTTTGTACATACGTGTTTCGTTTATATCGTTTAATAGTTTTTCATATGATGCTCTAGAGATGATGCCTTCACTAAGATCGTTATATTTTTTGCTAAGCCTTTTAAAGTTTGATGTCAGTAGTATATTCTGTTATTGGTGTCATCTTTCGATATACGAGTACCACTTAACATTAGCTTTCACTGAATTATTTCCTCCATACTCGGTTCAAAGTAGAAGGTTTATTTACATTAATTTCCTGTAGCTGCTCTCGACACCTTGATCATGAATTGTTCTTATGACTGCCAGACCGCTACTCGAGTACTCTGGTCGGATATAATCTTAGATGATTTACGCCTAAGAGAAACAAACATACGTTTCTCCTTGGTAAACACAGATCGCCCAGTTAACTTCTGTTTTGCTGTTTTCCAACCCGATCCTTTTCTCCTTAATGCTGTTCTCATTTGTCCTCGAATACAAAAATAAATAAATAATCTTAGTTTGCTTTCGGTCGGAAGTTCAGTAATTCATCGCGTTCATTTCACTTTCAATATATCTTTGCCGTCTGATACATATTTCTTATTTTTTCGTGACTCAAGTCTATATAACATTTTCTGTTCTTTATTTGAGACCCTGTCTTTGGAAAAACTTCCAGGATTTATGACGCATAACTCTTGAGCTCTAAAGCCCAGTCTGATATCTGATGGTGTCTGGTGGCCGGCTGGTGTATGAGATGTTCGATCCGCGCCCTCCTAATTAGTTCTCGTAAAAGTATACTCATCACACTTGTAAATAAGAGAACCCCAAAGTTAAATGAGTTTTCTCCTCTCCCCTTTTAAAGTAAGGCACAAAAGTAAGGGCTTCTAGGATTCTGGTCGTTTTCCTTGACGCGGCTAACAAATTATATAAAACTAAACTCATGTCTGTGCACACTCTTTAAACAGTAGGTCAGATGTCCTATGAAGGCCGTGCACCTCAGTATTATCTATCCTCCATCATTTTTACTACCCCGCCAGAACACGAGTCCTTCCATTAAGGACATTTATATTACGAAAAATGTTACTCTGTCGTACAATAGAAATGAAAACTCTCATTAATTTATATATATACCTTCTTCATAATTTTATCTTCTTTATGTGTACTGCGCTGCGCTACTCTTTACATCTCTTATTTTCACTCTATTTTCGGTACACGTCGTAATGAATAGAGAGAGAGAGAGATCGTGTCTTTTCTCATTCATCTTCCCTGCGTCCCATTTGAAACTTATCTCTGCATCTACATTTTTTTTTTTATTCATTCCGAGCTCATTTATATATCCTTCATATTCCCGAGTATCCCCGAGTCATCCAAGTTTATTGCATACTCTGGTATCTTCTTTTTTTCGCTTTTCCAAAATCTCAAATCAAACCAAATATTTTTTTACTTCCCTTCCTTAAAAGACAACTTCAATCTCCATTACTAAATTTACGAGATGGTCTCCCGGTGGTTGCACTTCTGGTTGGGTATAAGAGTTTCCCATTCACTCTAAAAAATTTCCATTTGAGGTTACCCAGTGTCGCATGATGTTACGGTGTTACTTCCCAGTTCGTTATTGTCCCCTTCTAACAAGTATATATTTGTTAGAAGCATGTACGGATTCTTGTATGTATATATTCTGTTATTGTTATTTCTTCCTTAAAACTGACTGGTCTCTTCAATTTTTTTTTTCTAGGACGTTGTAATAGATTGATGTGGATAGTGGAGTGGTAGATGGTTCTTGGTAATGGATTGATAGATACGTGGGTGGTGAAGTGGTTGATAACTGTGGAGGATGGGTTGATAAATGGATGTGGATGGTAGACAGAATAATTGATGGATGTGCAAGGTGAAATAGTGATTGACGGGTGTAGTTAGTGAAATGAGGATGGTGAAATAATAATTGAATGATGTGATGATAGATGGATGTGGATGATAAAGCAATAGGTGGAGAAGGATGATTAAATGACTGGTGGACGTCGATGATCAGCAAATAGATAGATGTGGATTGAATTTAAGATGAACGTGAGACAAAAGAACAATAGACTGCTGCAGATGACGAGGTGGATGTGGAGTTGTGACGCTTCCCTCTTGTCACAGCGAAATACTTACTCATCCACACACCGTCTTTTGTGGACTGACCCAATTATATTTAACGTCATCCACCAAATGTCTTGCCGTGCCTCGTAAGCAGCGCACTTTACTCCCAGCAGATCCGCTAATAACGTCATCTGCATTAGTGTGTGTAAATCTTAAACTTTTCATTCCTAATTTCGCCTCTTGTCATTTTACTCTGGTTCTCTTTATTTTCTCGTTTTCTTTTATACCGTCTCGTGTTTTGGTCTTATTGTGGTCTGTCTCTCTTTTTCTGTGTGTGTGCGTGTGTGTTTGTGTGTTCATTCATTTATTTGTAAAGATAAAAGCATGCCATATCGTGTGTACACAGTGCATACACACACACACACACACACACACACACACACACACACACACACACACCACACACACACACACACACACACACACACACACACACACACACACACACACACACACACACACACACACACAATCAATGCACTCTTTTATCTTTACTTCATATTTGTATTATGTGCTATATATATATTCGTTTGCCTGTGTACTGTTTGGATGTCTGTTTACCAATCGTTTCATCTTTCTGTCTGTGTTCATCGCCTATCAGAGTATCTATTTCACGTGCCGGCGATGTAATAAATTGCTGTTCCTTTGTATGTGCATTTATACAAAGGACATGTATGCAAAAGGTGGGTAGTGTGCGTCCATGTGTGTGTGTGTGTGTGTGTGTGTGTGTGTGTGTGTGTGTGTATCTGGATGTCTCGCTATTCCCCTGCAGACTCCCCCTCCCCCCACACACACACGCAAAAGTGTCTCTCAAACGCTTTCCCCTCGCAGTTTTCTTTTCTTACCTGCACTCTCCAAAATGTTATTCTCCCAGCCTGTGCGCCTCATTATTCTCAGCCTCACACACGCGGCGAGGGTGAAGGTGGCGCCTGTGATGGGCGGCGTGATGGGTGGTGATGGGGTGGCACCAGATGGCATGTCGCTAGTACCTTTTTCAGCCCCTTGTCGTTCCTGGCTTGTCGTGTTGATATTTTTCGCACTCGATTCGCGGTGAAAAATGGCGAGGTCAGGAGTGTGAATAGGAAATGTCTTGCCTCGTAACTACTAAGGACGGCCTTTTAAAACAGCCTTTTTTTTGTATTTTTCATTTTTATCTATATTTTTTTCATGTTTTGGTATCTGTTCTTTATCTTTACTTGTATTTAACTTTTCTTATTTTTTTCTTTTTTTTTCTTTTTGTCCACGTATTCATTTGTATGTATTATAAGTAAGTGTATGGGTTTTCTTTTCTTTACATGTATGTGCGTGGTTCTGTGTACCATTGTTACTTGTATACATTTATATGGAATCGCACGCATGCAAATATACTTTAAACTCGGTCTTTCATGCATTATTATGTGAACCTCAGCATTTTAACTTGTGTGTCGGGGTGGAGGGGGTACGTGAGTGCGTGTATGTACGTGCGTGCGTGTCCGTATATATGCACACGTCCGCCATTCACCACACCTTCAACCCATGCAGCATCTTTACTCTCCCTCTCTCCCCTCCTTCCCTTTCCTCACCGCCCTCCTGCCAGCCCTTTTCACCGCGGCCTCCTCCCCTTTTTAACTCCCTGGGTTCACGCCCCCCGCTACGTGATGGAGGGGCGAGTGACCAGGGGACGGCGCGCCCTTAAGTCACGGCTGGTAATTGTTGTTTCCCTCGCAAAATGGAGTCGGGAGGTGGCAGTGGTGAAGAGAGGAAAGGGGAAGGGGAAGGGAGGTTAGTGGCGGGTGAAGGGAAGGTTATAGTGTCGTGGGGATGGTGGTGGTGATGGTTATAGGAAGGGGGCACGATGTATGGTATGGTTGTACTGGGAGGGGAAGGTCATGAGGAGAGGGGAAGGTGTAGGTGTTAAGGGAGAGGAAAGAACAGTGTGAGGACAGGGGAGGAAAGGGAAACAGTGGTGGGTGAGGTGTTAGAAGGGAGGGACAGTGAAAGGAAACAGTGGTGGGGTGAGGTGTTAGAAGGGAGGGACAGTGAAAGGAACAGGTTATCATCATTGGGAGTGGTAGTATTAATTCTGAGGGTGTGGCAGTGTTATAGCTGCAATAGTAGTAGTAGTAGTAGTAGTAGTAGTAGTAGAAATGATAATGGCAGTAGTTAATTTTGATACTGTAGAGGTGTAGTAATAGCAGCAGCAGTAGTAGTAGTAGTAGTAGTAGTAGTAGTAGTAGTAGTAGTAGTAGTAGTAGTAGTAGCAGTTGTAGTAGTAGTAGTAGAAACAATAACAGCAGCAGCAGTAAAATAATTAATATTAACAGCGGCTGGTAATAAGCAGAAGCAGCACATAAGTTCTAGCAGCATCCGTAGCAGCAGCAGCAGCAGCAGCAGCAACAGTAGTAAAAATTGCAACTCCTCGTCCCTTCCTGGACAGTCCGCGGCCACACCAAGCCACCAGGCACAACATATTAAATTCCACGAGCTACCCACGAGTCTCGCCGCCCCACTCACCCTCGCCGCAAATAAAGAACTTGCTTCGCGCCGCGTGTCCCAGAGAGTTTCTTAATGAATTTCCTCCTGGATTTGCAGTGTTTGTAGGGAAGCGTAGCACTGGTGGTCCTTCACGGCGGCAACACCAGCAGGAGGAGCAGGACGCAGGGCGCTTAAAACCTTCCTGGATTTGTAGCACGTATTCGTATTATTTTATTTTAAGTTCATTTTAGTATTAGTATTTGGTGACTTAAGATGGATTATTCTGTTTATTTACTACAGCTAACGAGGAATTTATGGTTACTGAGTGTTATGTATTTGTTATTAATGTTAGAAAGTGTCGCATCGTTTATAAAAGAAAGAAAAAAAAAAGATGGATTACTTTATTTATTTGCAATGGGTGACGAAAAACTGAAGACTTTCCTATTGCTACATATTCAGTATTTTGGTAAGGAGGTACAATGTCGCTTACAAAAGAGGGAGAAGACACGAAAGTTAGGAGAAGAATGGGGAAAAAGGACTAAAATATGAGTATAATAACAGTACATCATTCTACTAACACATACTCGTACAGCACCTGAATAGCCCATATACCTGTCCTTCCTTCACACCTTCTCCCTTACCTGGATACACAGCCCCACTAACCCCTTTAACACCGTAATTAGGAAATATCACACACCTACAACAAATGAACGTACTATAACAGGTGTGGCTAATGAGTATCTCTGTGCCCTACATTACATACCTGTCCGCCTCCACACCTATTCCCCTTCCCTGTTGCTCTATACCACAAGGCCTTTAGCACCATATCCTCCCCTCGCACCCCTCCATACTTCGGGTGTTACGACCGCTGCAACATCCTCTCCCAACATCCCTTTAGTGCAGCCATCCCGTGCTCTAATTTAAAGGGGGAGACGGGTTGTCGCAGCGGTTGGGAGTATCACCTTTTCTGGTTCCTCTTCTTCGTGTGTCTAGACGGCCACGTGTCTGCCTGCTGGTGGTCTGTTAGCTGGTGTTGCTGGTGAGGTCCTCGTGGGGTCTTCGTGTGGATTTGTGTTTCCTGGTGATTGGTGGTGATGGTGAGCATAGTGATGGTGTTTGTGGTGGTGTATTTCAGTTTTTTTTTTTTTTTTACTCGTATTGGTGTTGTTTGTGACTTGTTTCTTTTTCTTTTTTTTTGGGGGGGACATCAGTTTGTCTCTGTTTCAGTCAATTTTTTTTTCATCTTTTTTTCTTCTGTTTTTTTCTATCTTTTTTTGGGTATCTGCATTAAGTGTCTGCCTATCTATATGCCTGCTTGTCTGTCGGTTTGTCTCTTTCTCTGTCCATCTGTTTTCCTATTTGGCTATCTGTGTCTTTCCCTGCCCTTCGTCCTCACACACACACACACACACACACACACACACACACACACACACACACACACACAGTAATTGTTCTAGGGCAGCGTGGCCTTAAGGGAAGATGACCTAAGTTACGTACTTTTGACAGTTTGGCGGTCATCATCCTCTGTAGTTACCTCGGCAAACTACTTGATGGGGCTGTTACGCTTAAAGACAAGACCCGCGCCTGTCCTGGATCCTCCTCTTGGCCCGAGTTTTAGTTTTGGAGAGAAAGTGGCAAAGTTGAGGAGAAAGATGTAAGAATGTGGCTTACTGATATCTAAGTGGGTACTTTTAATTAATGGTTATGTTGCGGTCTTCTATGTTGCATGGCTTTCTATGGCAGATGGACAGAAGTTCTGGTGGATGGGTAGATCGTTGGGTAGACAGATAGACGTACACAGACAAAGAGAGATTGTTAGATGGCTAGTTAGATAGATAGATACTGGTTAGGAAAGCAGATAGATAGGTGCTTTAATAAACTGACAAAATAGAAAAATTAACTGATATAAATTGAAAAAAAAAATACTTATAAGATTCAAGGTAACAGTCGTTTTAGTGATGGTAATACAAAGGAATACAAAGGAATACAAAGGAAAGCCAAACAGCAACAAACCTTTTGGTCCTTGCAAGGCTGTTTGGTAACTACTTCTAACTAGCTACAGTGAAGAGAGACAGGACAGCATAGCAGAAGGCTCCTCCCCACCCACCACTCCCTCCAGCTTGCGCTGGCATGGAAATAGTTGGGAAAAGTACCATGCAGTATGGAAAAACTGACATGGAAATTTTCATAGGAAAGGATGAAAGGAAGTTCTACTATTCACCCTACGGTGAACTCTATACGCCTATCTGAAAGTTAATACAAGTTATATTAAAACTGTTGAATAAGAGTTTAAATAGTGAATTTAGTAATTATTCGGACAAGAAGAGAGCTTGTTGGGGATTTGCTTTTAAATATTTGTCTATTTTATTTTTGAATGATTCAATAGTACTGCTGTTTACAATTTCGGCAGGAAGTTTATTCCATATATTTACTATACGATTAAAGAAGAAATGTTTGGCCTCGTGGGATTTAAAACGTTTGGGTATAATCTTGAATCCATTATTTCTTGTTAGGTTAGAATGATCAATGGTAAAATAATTATGTGCATCAATGTTACAAAATGTTTGGGAGGAACTCGCAGTGAGTAGGATTGTGGTGATGGTGGTGGTGGTAATAAGGATGGGGGTCGTAGTTGTTGTTAGGAAAATGTAGTACTTGTAGCAAAGGATGGTCGGATTGTAGTTCCAGTAGAAATATGAACTTTTTTTTTCTCTACATTCAGCGTACAAGTTGCTTTTATCCTAATTTGGTACGTGTTTTTTTTTTTTTTTTTTTGTGTGTGTGTGTGTGGGTGTGTGGTACAGGTGTAAACACTCTTCAAATGTACCTAGCATTTTTTTTTCCTTTGGTGGTGCTCGCGGCTGTAAACAAGTGACGCCGTGTTGCCCTCTGTGTGTGTGTGTGTGTGTGTGTGTGTGTGTGTGTGTGTGTGTGTGTGTGTGTGTGTAGCGAGGCCAAGCGAGGCGAGGTGGGACGCGCGACCTTCACTTCACCTCACCTCACCTCACCTCACCTCACCTCACTTCACCGCTTGACACCGAGATGGGACGCGAAGAAAGAGGAAAAAGGTCAAAAGTTTACACGATAGCACGAAAGAAATAATTTACACACACTGGGATGAGGTGGAGCTCCGAGGAGACTCCAACAACTTTTTATCCTGAAATCATATTATTATTAAGCTTTGTGATGCCACTCCCGCAACTTTGCATTCTTATGACGCTATTTCATGATCACTGAAAGAGTTTGAATTATAGAGATACCAGAGAGAGAGAGAGAGAGAGAGAGAGAGAGAGAGAGAGAGAGAGAGAGAGAGAGAGAGAGAGAGAGAGAGAGAGAGAGAGAGAGAGCAAAATGCGTCTCTCCGCCCTCCCCCAATTCTCCCCCCTTTTCCATTTGTCTGCCCTCCTTTCCCTTCTCGCATGATGGGCTACTCTCTCTCTCTCTCTCTCTCTCTCTCTCTCTCTCTCTCTCTCTCTCTCTCTCTCTCTCTCTCTCTCTCTCTCTCTCTCTCTCTCTCTATCTCTGTGTCTCTTTTTCCTCCTTTCCCCTCTCCTTCCTCCTTCTCGTCCCCTTTATTTCTCCTAAGTAGCTTTTCTTTCCCCTAAGTGTGTCCTGTGTATTCCCATTTCTACCCTGCTTTCCCCATCGTCTCTTTCCTCTTTAATAAACTGCACAAGCTTTGATATGGATAGTTGAAATAACAGAAACATATATTAGGAGGTAGGTAGGTAGATTGATAGATAGATAGATAGATAATTAGATAGATTGACAGATAGACAGTCTCTCTCTCTCTCTCTCTCTCTCTCTCTCTCTCTCTCTCTCTCTCTCTCTCTCTCTCTCTCTCTCTCTCTCTCTCTCTCTCTCTCTCTCTCTCTCTCTCTCTCTCTCTCTCTCTCTCTCTGTGTCAAGACTAAGGTTTCATTAATTCCTGTGGGCATTGTTATCATTTGTTTCCAGGTGCCTATAATGGTGTTGTAATGCTCCTTTGTTGGACTGTTTAGGTATTGCTGCAATTTTCTGCCTTTCACGCTCCATTCCACTGCTTAGTGTTCGCTTACATTGCTGCTTCTCTTATTTCTTATTTATTTATTCATTTTTTTTTATCATTGTGTTTTATTTTCTGTTACTTTATTTGTTGTTTTGCGTCTTTTTCTTTTTCTTTATCCTTTTGTGTTATTTAAAAAAATTGTGTTTTCATTTTTCTGTTTCTTTATATATTTTTCAATAGATATACTGTTTTGGTACTTTGTGACTTTTTTCGTGTTTTTATTGCTCTTGTTGAGGCTTAATTTTTCATAATATTTTGTTTTACGTCTTCATTTCTCAAGCATTTTTATGTTTTTTGAAGTCCTTCGCTATTTTTTCCCTCTCTAATTCTTTATATTTTTCTTTTTATTCCTCATGTCGTCTGATTTTTAAGAGCATGTTACTTTTTCTTGACTCAAATTTTAACCTGATGTGTTTTTACTTCATCTTCTCTTCATAAGTTAACTTTTCCCATAAATTTTTGGTTATTCTGAGCTTTTCTTTATTTTATTTTTTTTTTAACAAGAATTTTGATTTTTTTTTTCAGAGCGCCTTTGGTGTGTATGAAAGTATTTTATGGTCGGGTGGTTCATTAGTAAATAGTCGAGGCAAGCTTTGGGCGAGTATTCATGCATGTATGGACGTCAGGCCAGATGTGTAGGGAAATGTTGTTGCAATTTGTGTGACGACAGGGAGGGAAAAATCATGTTATACAATGTTATTTTTTTTCAATTTCATATTGTTACCACTACTTTCAGAACTCCATGATTAACTCACTGCATTGGCAAAAAATAGTTGTATATACAATTCATTTTTTTTTAAATGGAAAATGTGCGCATTTCTTTTTCACGGAGTAATGAAATAAAGTGTTTTTCTACATTTTTTTTGTCTAACTGAACAGTTAACAGAGTCCGTATCCTGTACTATCTTCTTAGTTACGTCTATAACACCTACAAATAAAATAAACTAATAATACCTAACTGGTATACTAAATAGCTACTAATAAATTAAACTAATAACTTACTGCTTAAAAAATATACAACTGATACATAACACAAGCAGTATTTTTTTGACAGTGTGCGTATCTTGTGTTTGCCGCATCCCTCACAGACCCGCTATGCTTTCCAACAAACACCGGTGGCAAACCCTTTGATGATAGTATCTCGCCCTGTGTGTTGGGGTAAATAGAGCCAGCGAGTGGGTTGGGTACATTTTTAGACCGTGTACTGACAAGTTTGGGGTAAATTATTTGCATAGAGGGTACAGAGACATGTTTGTGTTCAATCATATGGATGTTTTGAGTGTGCACGGGGATAGCGGGATGAGAGGATGAAAATGAGGAACCGTAGCATGTTTGGTATGTGTTTTTAGATGCATTTCTATTTAGACTACATTAACAGTTTTTGTGTTAAATCGTATACATCTAAAAATTTTCACTTTGTTAGGATTATGAGAAACTAAAGTATAAGTAATGGAATTTTTAACTGTAGAGAGATTAATGAAAAAAAAGGAGGGTATATAGAGAAGTTCAATATTATATACGAAGTTCAAATTATATACGACTTGTGTTTTAGTGTTCACTTGTGCAGGGTAATGAGAAGCAAAATTATGGATCATGAAAGGGAACCTGTTACTCGTAGGAGAAATGAATGGCTTTAGAACGGTTTTTATCACCGAATTTGTGTTTAATAATTTGCATGTCTATCAACCTTGACTTGGGTACCGCGATGGGAGTCTAAATCAACGCTTCTCTGTGAATTGCTCCCTAGTATGCAAAATCCCTTCACGAAGATTCCCTACAAGAGTCATTGAATTGAAAGCATTGCAGTAGGGTGCGTGAGTGAATGTAAAGCAATTTTAGATGATGATCCGTAACCAATTTCTTCTCTAAGTCATTTGCATTTCTCTTAACATTCACCTAGCTGGCGTGATGAGAGAACAAACTAATACTTACATGTAAATTCTGTCCGAGTTCATTCCATCCACGTAGATCCTTTCATGACAATCTCACTCGAAATTGCTCCCACTGTGATACATTTCCTCAAACAAATCTTACGTAACCTAATTCATCATGAGGAAACTACACTTGTTCGTTGCTCGTTGCTGGGACAGATTTATAGGGCAACCCTTAACGAAATGTACGAATCAAAAGTCACGGAGGCGACAGGACAGTTGGATACATGGGAAGTGACTCCAAATGAACTGTTTCCAAGTCTGGCACGCATCGTATTGTTCTTTTATTGGTGCGTTGGCAGTGTGATATTTGTGTTAGCATATTAGATTTCTTTTCCGCTCCAGCTCCCACTCGGCAGAGAATGAGAATGCATGTTGGCAGTGTAAAGAGCTAGTTATGAAAGGGAAGAGTGGAAGGGTTCAGATGTAATGTTCAGGGGAAGGGTGGAAGCAGAATAAACGAGTGTGTGTGTGTGTGTGTGTGTGTGTGTGTGTGTGTGTGTGTGTGTGTGTGTGTGTGTGTGTGTGTGTGTGTGTGTGTGTGTGTGTGTGTGTGTGTGTGTGTGTATTTTCGTGCTCTTATCTGTACGTGTGTTTAAAAAATCGAGCGTTTATTAATTGAAGAAATTAATATTCTTGCTTGGGGAGGGAAGACTACTTGGCGTGAAGCATTGATTTGGTCAAGCTTTGGTAGCTTAAATGAATATGCTGAGACGTGATGCTGTAAAGGAAAGACAGTGGTAGAAGTAGTAGTAGTAGTAGTAGTAGTAGTAGTAGTAGTAGTATATTATTACTATTATTATTATTGTTGTTATTATTATTATTATTTTTATTATCACTAGTAGTAGTAGTAGTAGTAGTAGTAGTAGTAGTAGTAGTAGTAGTAGTAGTAGTAGTAGTAGTAGTAGTAGTAGTAGTAACGTGTTAGGAATGTAATGGTGAAGAGGAAAAATATTAACGAAATATACGTATCACTTTATGACAAACGGAATCATGACTGGTACAGAGAGAGAGAGAGAGAGAGAGAGAGAGAGAGAGAGAGAGAGAGAGAGAGAGAGAGAGAGAGAGAGAGAGAGAGAGAGAGAGAGAGAGAGAGAGAGAGAGAGAGAGAGAGAGAGAGAGAGAGAGAGAGAGAGAGAGAGAGAATTCTTTCAAGCAACATGAAAACACTGCAAAGAAAAAAAAAGGCAGCATAAACAAAACTCAGAGGCCAGAAACTGAAACTCCATTTGGGTGTTTCATTCTCTGGAGAAATTGCTGCAACACAGTTTTAAATTTACGATCTGTGAGATGGAGTCGTGAATTCTAGACGCCTGAGTGATGAATGATGCGAGGCGCCGCCCATTGCAGGAGGGTGATCTATAGTGACCACCTGGCTGCCCGCTCCACTCTGTACAGTGATGGGACATGGTAGGAGCCGCGTGTGGCCTGGTGGTAACGGTAGTGGTGGTGGTGGTGGTGGTAGTGAAGTGTAATAAATTTTGGTGGTAGTATTAGTGGTACTGGTATTAATCGTGATGTGGTAGTGGATGAAAGTAGTATATAGTAGTAGCAGTATCAGCAGTAGTGACAGCAGCAGCAGCAGCAGCAGCAGCAGCAGCAGTAGTAGTGGTAGTAGTAGTAGTATTAATAGTTAGTAGTTAGTAGTAGTAGTAGTAGTAGTAGTAGTAGTAGTTAGTAAAAGTAGTAGTAGCAGTAGTAGTAGTAGTAGTAGTAGTAGTAGTAGTAGTAGCAGTAACAGTAGCAGTAATGGAATTATTATTATTATTATTATTATGAAATCGTGTTTGTCGTCGCCATCGTCGTCCAGTCGCCTAGAGACATCAGCGTGGCTGTAGTACAAAGCTAATGAGAGTAAACACAAGAACATATCCTGGCAGCAACACACGTCACGCTCGCCGCGCGCCAACAGGTAATGAAATGTGGAACACAATTACCGTAGACTTTCACGGCCGTCCCTCCTTCCCACCACGCTCCCCATCCACCCTTCACTTCCCCAACCTTCCACTCCCACCTTCCCCCCTCCCTCTCCTTGTCTTCTCTCCCCACTCATCCATCCCGCCCTCCCTACTCCCCAACCATCCCTGTAATCCCACTTCCCCACCCCATCCCCCTCATCCCCAACTGACTCGCCCACGAACCCTGACGCAACCTGAATACGTATGATTGTAGCTACGAAAACTTTTCCAAATTATTCCACCGAAGTTCAGCTTGCAATTATAAACAGAACATGTAACTGTTACGCAAAACGAAAATGTAATCGCCACCATTTCATTTCATACACGACTACTGTTACTTCTTTTCCTTCATGTCCGTGTATTGATGTCATGAAGCAAAAGATGAAAGTCCTCGTCGTTTAATTTTGTTATGGATCCTTTTTTTTCTTTTTATTCTTGTCTATCTTCCATTTCTCTACATATTTTATCTTCTTGCAGTTTTTTTTTTATGAGGAAGCAGAATGAAGAATATTTATGCTTTCTCTCGTTGCCTTATTTTTTTTATGACAGTCTTTTTGTACGATTTTGGAAACTCTCTATCTCCCACCCTTCTCTCTTTTTTATGATACTCTGTCACTTTTTATCTTTTAGACCTAAGGAAGTAGTAAAGTACAAAAATATACATTTCTCTCCTTACCATTTAAGCTAAGCCTTTCCTCCCTACATGGAACTGCTCTCTTCTAAAGGAAATTTTGAGGGCAGATAAAAAAGACTGGATATATGATCTTTCCTCCTCCTACGGCAGTTGATGAGTTTCTGGCTCACGTATATTATCAAGTATGTCTTAATTTTCTTTTAATCGGTGTTTCCGAGTATTATATATCAGTCGTCATCATAATAAAAGTCTCTCTCTCTCTCTCTCTCTCTCTCTCTCTCTCTCTCTCTCTCTCTCTCTCTCTCTCTCTCTCTCTCTCTCTCTCTCTCTCTCTCTCTCTCTCTCTCTCTCTCTCTCTCTCTCTCTCTCTCTCTCTCTCTCTCTCTCTCTCTCTCTCTCTCTCTCTCTCTCTCTCTCTCTACGAGTTACTGAGACAGACAGATAGTGTGTGTGGTAATTCATATGCATAACATTTATACAGGCTGATAAAAATACGAGAACTAGTGTTTGATATTCCCTCCCGTTACGTCCTGTCGTCATGACCTTGTGGAGTTAATGAGGCAATTAACGCAGCTCGTCATTGAGGCAGTGACATGCAACTTTAAGCAGTGTATTTGCTAATCACAGCGGTGATTTTGTCGCTTATTTTTGTTTTACACTGAAAGTTGTAAAGTTGTTAGCTTTTCTTTTTCTTTTGGTGAGAAGAAATAAGAAGCTGTGAAAGGGAATCGGTTTTCGATTAAGAGAATAACTAACACACACACACACACACACACACACACACACACACACACACACACACACACACACACACACACACACACACACACACACAGAGAGAGAGAGAGAGAGAGAGAGAGAGAGAGAGAGAGAGAGAGAGAGAGAGAGAGAGAGAGAGAGAGAGAGAGAGAGAGAGAGATAGGAAGGTAGGGGAGTCGTGACAAATAAAAGTACGTACAAGCAAAAATGCATGTACCAACACTGGTCGGTAAGGTAGGGAGAACTCTCTCTCTCTCTCTCTCTCTCTCTCTCTCTCTCTCTCTCTCTCTCTCTCTCTCTCTCTCTCTCTCTCTCTCTCTCTCTCTCTCTCTCTCCTTCCCTCCCTCCCTCCCTCCCTCCCTCCCTCTCTCTCGCGCGCGCTCGCTCACTGTTAGACACACACATTTACAAAATTCACTCACCTTTTGGCATTCAGGTTCAAGCAAAAACCAAGGCAGGGCAGAGTCACAGTTCTGGGGGCTGAAGTGGCGCTAAATTAAGCTAAAAAGGTTAAAATCCTGACCTAACCTAACACTCTCCTACACACACACACACACACACACACACACACACACACATACAGGGACACTCATCATAGCCTTACCTCTGCATATCAGCGGCAGGGTGACGAGCAGGGTGAGGAAGGGTATACGGAACTTTCCCAAGGGTGCCGCAGCGGTCCTCCGGGAGTGGTTCGCCGCGTTGATGCTAAACAAACACCGCACCATTTCTGACGTCTTAGCCACAGTGGGTCTCCTGACTCTCATGTGTTTAAACACGTTAACACTTCATGCCTTCAGTCGATCACTCCTCGCGTCACGTCAGTTCAGAGGCGACTATGATAACGCCATGTCCTTAACCGCCGCACAACTACACACACCCACACGCACAAACACTAACTTAATCTTTCATTATAACCACGCACTTTCGTTATATCTCCCTTACGCTTGGGAATTCAGTGTATGCATCTAGACAGTAAAAGAATCTTGTAATCCAGGGAGGTAATTTAAACTCATCTACATTCCCTTTTGTCTCCTCGCAGGTGCAGGTAACAGCTCAGCAGAAGAAGGCACGGAGCGAGGCGAGGCGAGGCGAGGTGAAGCGAGGAGAGGAGTGTAGTATCTCAAGAAGAGCCTCGCGTGGCCCAGATATTCCGCCTCCCCACCAAAGTGCCTCTCTCGCCCTTGACACGCCGCACGCCTGAAAGGTAGTGAAATATCTAATTAGTCTTCATTCCCCGAGTCATTCATGCATTCACCACCCAGATCTATTCCCTGCTTCATCCTTCACTTCCTTCCCTCTTTACGTTGATTTATTTGCATTATCATCGTACATTTGAATGATTTATTTATTTTATATCTATCTATCTATCAGTCTGTCTGTCTGTATGTCTATCTGTTTATCTGTTTACTTCTGTCTGTATATATATTTTCTATCTGTTTATCTGTCTAACTATCTATCCATCTATTTATCTATCTATGTATCTATCTATCTACCAGTCTATCTATGTGCTTCGTCTTCCTCCTCCTCTCTTTTTTATATATATATTTTTTTATCCCAGCATCCTTTTCCTCTCCCTTTTCCGTGCTCACATTCTCCTTTTCCTCCACCTGGCCTTTCTCGTCGTATTCCTCCTCCTCCTCCTCCTCCTCCTCCTCCTCCTCCTCCTCCTCCTTTTCCCCTTCTTAAACTCCTCGTCTTTCTGGTCAAAACGAAGAATTAATAAGAGAGAGAGAGAGAGAGAGAGAGAGAGAGAGAGAGAGAGAGAGAGAGAGAGAGAGAGAGAGAGAGAGAGAGAGAGAGAGAGAGAGAGAGAGAGAGAGAGAGAGAGAGAGAGAGAGAGAGAGAGAGAAAGTGGAGCCTTGAAATATATATCGCTGACTCTAATGAAAAGAACCCCAAGGAATTTCATGATTATGTGAGGAAGAAGAAAATCCTGACGAGCAATTTAGACGGTTTGGGTTATGGATAATGTCGGGTGTGCAAGTAAGGAGAAGCAAATAGTTATGATCTTTAATGAATAGTTCGCTGTCCTGTTTATTCAAGAAGACAGCTGTTCGTACCTTTCGATGGCTATGGCTGAAAGAGATGGGATTTTTTTTTCTTTTTAATAGGTATGTCTTTGTGTTTGGAGAAAATTTTAACTTCTCGTGCATTTTGTAATCTTAAAGGAAAGTTGGTATTTTTTTCTCCGTCATATAACAGCAGGAAATTTGTAGCTACCAGTGAAAAAGTGTCTTATTTAGGTTTAATCTTTCTGCTTCCTTTTTGTTTTGTTTACGTTTCATGTGGGCAGTGACGCCTCCAGGACAGTGTATCAAAGTGTTCGCAGAGACGAGAAAACTGGAAGCAAACTCACCAGAACAGGATCGAGTGATGCCTTCAAAAGTGACTGTGGTCGTCTTCAGTAATGTAGGCGCACAAATGGTAGTACATGAATATTAGCTTATATAAATGTACTGAAATATTTAACACCGGAAATAGCTGCTCTGTTCATAATGTCTGAGTGAAGTTTACCTGGATATCATTTTGGAGCTTGAATTCTAAACTCAGCGTACAGAGATTGTTAAAACAGGAAGTGAAATTTTATCTTACAATGGCAAAACCTTTGAAAAATGTTGGCAGAGATCATTTGCACTCATTTAATTCACTTCTGTTACCGTTTCGTGCATAATACGTGCAAATCTAATGCGTATGTTGTGAAAATACGAATATATCTATATCTATATCTATATCTATCTATCTATCTATCTATCTGTCTATCTCTCTATCTCTCTATCTATCTATCTATCTATCTATCTATCTATCTATCTATCTATCTATATATATATATATATATATATATATATATATATATATATATATATATATATATATATATATATATATATATATATATATATATAGATAGATAGATAGATAGATAGATAGATAGATAGATAGATAAATAAGATAAGATAAAGTATAGGCAATATAAATAACAATAAAGATTCACGCTTTGCGAACTAAATGACACCAAAAGTTTCTCTAATCGCTCAATGTGCTTGGTGTGTCCACAACAAAGGCTGATACGCGACTTCATAAAGGTATAAAATTGTCAGAGGCTTGCACCGCATCCACGCAAACCACTATTTCACAGGCCACCGATCAAACGTCGCCCCGAAAAAGGAATTTTGATTGTTGGTAAACGGTTCAGCTCAAACGACACTTAACACTTTGTCTTTAATCTGGTTGTAATTATTTTGAACACATTCGTACGCATGTTGTGGGCGGTAATACCATTGAAATGTTACAAAGCTGCCACACAGAATATTTAGTAACCAACCCACCAAGCTCACCTTTTCCTCCCCCGCGTACAGACACGATATTACTGTGACACTTTAAAGAAGATGTTTAACTTTTTTATTTTTATTTTTTCCAAGTATCTTACCAC
>NC_087152.1:4835000-4852500 GCF_035594125.1 Scylla paramamosain | reverse complement strand
TTTCGGGTAATGGCTCTCTCTCTCTCTCTCTCTCTCTCTCTCTCTCTCTCTCTCTCTCTCTCTCTCTCTCTCTCTCTCTCTCTCTCTCTCTCTCTCTCTCTCTCTCTCTCTCTCTCTTTCTCGTTTTCATACTCTAAGAGAGAGAGAGAGAGAGAGAGAGAGAGAGAGAGAGAGAGAGAGAGAGAGAGAGAGAGAGAGAGAGAGAGAGAGAGAGAGAGAGAGAGAGAGAGATGTGCGAACTTAAAACTTTGTGTGTGTGTGTGTGTGTGTGTGTGTGTGTGTGTGTGTGTGTGTGTCGATGCATGTAGTGTCGGTGTTGATATAAAAGTTTAGGTCAGTCCTGATGTTCCTTCTCTGTGTGTGTGTGTGTGTGTGTGTGTGTGTGTGTGTGTGTGTGTGTGTGTGTGTGTGTGTGTGTGTAGGTAATTTTTTTTTATTTTAATGTTATGTTTTTTATTTTTTTTATTTCGTTTTTCTCCGTTTATTATTGTTGTCATCATCATCACCATAATCATCATCATCATCAGTAGTGGTAGTAGTAGTAGTAGTAGTAGTAGTAGTAGTAGTAGTAGTAGTAGTAGTAGTAGTAGTAGTAGTAGTATTGTATTATCTTCGTGTTTCTGACTTTAATAGTGTAAATATTTGTCATTTCCTTATTCTCTTGTTAGCATATTAGTATCTTAAATTTCTGTGTTTGAATATTCCTCAACTCTTTATTGGCTATGTAATTTATGTATAGCGTTTTGTCTGTTGGTTTCTCATTCCTACTTTTTTTTTTTTTCGTATTCGATTATTCGGACTTAGCGCGCGTGTGTGTGTGTATGTTTGTGAATCTCTCAGTGTTTTGATAGAAATATCCATCTGTCCAACTATCTAACTATCTATCTCTATTGGTCTGTTTAATTCCCCCCTCTCTTCCTCTACTTCCCTTCCTCTCCCTCTCCTTCTCTCTCCCCTTCCCTTTACCTCTATCTACCTCTCCCTCTATCTCCCTTTCCCTCCTCCTCCCTCCCCATCTACTTCCCATCTCTCCGTCCCAGCCTCACCCAGCAAAAAAACTTGCTATTACCCTTGGGTTGCACAAGGACCAAGCAGCTGGCGAGTCTCACACAACACTTTCTGCCTCTTCCAGTCCGTCTGATTCTGTCCAAATAGAAATTATACCCAGTACCCTTTTTAGTACAGAAATTATAAGAGATTACCCTTCTTTTTTTTTTTTTTCTACCTTTCCCTGTCTGTTTTTTTTTTCTTTTTAGGTTGTACGTCTCCCATACAGTTCGTATTGTTGATTTATGGTGTTGTTATGAAAGAAAACAGTAGCATAAGACGTCTTAAGATCTGTAGTAAGGGAGTTATTATCATTATTTTTCTTTTTGTATTTAATTTATTTTTCTTTAAAGGTGGTGTCATTTGTTACATTCGTTTTGTGGTACTAGTAGTGATGGTGGTGGTGGTGATGGTAATAGTGCTGTATTATTATTATTATTATTATTATTAGTAGTAGTAGTAGTAGTAGTAGTAGTAGTAGTAGTAGTAGTAATTATAGTAGTAGTAGTAGTAGTAGTAGTAAGATGAGGAAGATTAGGAGGAGGAGGAGGAGGAGAAGGAGGGGTAGCAATAGCCGCAGCAGCAGTAGTAACAGTAACAGTAGTAGTAGTAGTAGTAGTAGTAGTAGTAGTAGTAGTAGTAGTAGTAGTAGTAGTAGTAGCAGTAGTAGCAGCAGCAATAATAGTAGTAGCAACAACAATAACAACAAAGCAACATTAGCAGAAGCAGTAACATTAATATTAAAAGATAAAATAAAAAGCAATAAGAAACATCGTATAACAACAATAACAACAACAATAAACGTACAGAAAACATCACCAAGGAAGCGCGTCACACATGTACCCTCGTAATTCTCGCCCTGAGCACGCCGCCTTAGTATGCACGGCCGCCAAGAGTCCTAACAGCCGCCAGACACTGTGTTGCCGCGCCGGGAGACAGATCACCCCCCACAGGAAACAAGCCAGGGAGGGTTAGCTCGAGTCATCAGCGCCGAGACGTGAGGGCGACAGTAGCTGGTGGTTGTAGGTGGTGGTGGTGGTGGTGGTAATGGTGGTTAGATTGGTGGTTCTAGTGGTGGTGATGGTGGTTTTAGTAGTGGTTGTGGTGGTAATGGTGACGTCTTTCTACTTTTGCATCATAACCGCACGTTGGAAGTGCCTGAACTTTTGGTTTTTGGTCAAACTCGAATGTACGTACAAAAGGCAGAAGGGGGATTTTCAGTGTTGCCTTCGCATTCCTCTCTCTCTCTCTCTCTCTCTCTCTCTCTCTCTCTCTCTCTCTCTCTCTCTCTCTCTCTCTCTCTCTCTCTCTCTCTCTCTCTCTCTCTCTCTCTCTCTCTCTCTCTCTCTCTCTCTCTCTCTCGTATCTCATTCTCTTGTGTTTATATATATATAAAAAAAAAAAATCATGATATTCACGACTACCTTTATTTCAACAATCACATGACAAAAAAAAATCCCTCCCTTTTGACACAGTTTCATTACGTTTGCGTCACGTAAAACAATACGCGGGTACACGACCATATTTATATAGCATAATGATTTGAATTTGATTACACGCACGCAACCTTCATAAACCTTGTGTGGTCAACGTAATTTCCTATCAGCAAACATGAACCACAAAGGGGAATATTATTTAGTTGTGATTTCTAACCCTTTCACTGCGATAAGGAACCATTAACAGCGCCAGAAGTAATGCATGAAATCTTTATTAGCATCTATAAGAAAGAAGGGGATTAAAGAGAATAGATTTTGAAATTACTTCCCAGATTTTGAAATTACTTCCCAGTTTAAAGACAGAAGGTGGAGTGTAGAACAAGAAAAGGTGTCTCAAAGTGATTAGTAATTAACAGAAGGTGTACCAATTAGCTGTCATAGGATAAAAGTTGTTGCCACTGACTTGACTTGTCCTGACTCGCTACGTTACAACTCACAAGATTTATTTCCTCTCTATTATTTCCTTGTTTAATTTTACTTCTATTTGCAATCCTCTCTGATGCATCAAAGCCATTTCTTTGTTAATTACGGTTCATGTACTGTGAAATATTTTAAGAATCTTAATTATCTGGATGCATTGTTTTACCTCACTCTGGCAAGCCCCGCCCCCTTTCCTTGGCCTGTGCTGTCCTCACGGCTCACTCTGGCAAGCCCCGCCCCCTTTCCTTGGCCTGTGCTGTCCTCGCGGCTCACTCTGGCAAGCCCCGCCCCCTTTCCTTGGCCTGTGCTGTCGTCACGGCTCACTCTGGCAAGCCCCGCCCCGTTTCCTTGGCCTGTGCTGTCCCCATGACTCACTCTGGCAAGCCCCGCCCCGTTTCCTTGGCCTGTGCTGTCCCCATGACTCACTCTGGCAAACCCCGCCCCCTTTCCTTGACCTGTGCTGTCCTCACGGCTCACTCTGGCAAGCCCCGCCCCCTTTCCTTGGCCTGTGCTGTCCCCATGACTCACTCTGGCAAACCCCGCCCCCTTTCCTTGACCTGTGCTGTCCTCACGGCTCATTCTGGCAAGCCCCGCCCCCTTTCCTTGGCCAAGATTTCAGTGTCTTGTCTCCACCACTATTAAGAGGGTCAGGTCTTGTGAATTATTTTTCTGTTGAAGAGTGTTGTCTGGATTGTATAGATGTCGCTTATGGATTCTATCGATGTTAATAGATCTGTCAAGAGTGGTTTTTCCGCATTCTGTAGATCTGTTTGGGTGTTCAAGATTGTTTTCTCGATTTTAGAAATGTTATTTGTGCTTTCCATTTTTTTTTTTTTTTTTATGCTAGAGAGGTTATTTTGACTTCGATGAGTCATTTCTCGATTCTTAGAGATTTTTTTTTTGGCCTTGAGTGTTTTGTGGGTTCTAGAACGGTGTTTGGGCTTTCAAGATTGTTCTTTGTGTTCTAAAGATGTTGTTTGGGCTTTCAAGAGTATTTTCTCGATTCTGATGATGTTTTTACGCCTTTCAACAGTGTTTTCTGGTTTCTAGAGACGCTGTTTGACCCTTAAGATAGTTTTTTTCTGGATTTTGTAAACGTCGTTTGGGATTTCATGATTATTATTCTGCCCATCAGTGATACAGAAAAGAAACATCATTAAAACTCAACCGTTCCTGTCTGTGGGTTTGGTGATTAGTCCCAATAGAAGTGAACAAAAAGCGTTTAAGAATACGAGTGTGGGTGTGCGTCCTCCTCCTGCCTCATACACTCCACTTCCCTCGATTCATCTCTGTCTGCCGCCACTCAGCAAGTCCTTCTACCCGCTGCCCTTTCTTCCCCACAGCACACCCATAACCCGGGACGCATGCAAATACACCACCGAATTGCTGCCATGTTCTCTTCTTTTTTTCATTTATCTTTATTTATTTATCATGTTCGTTGTTATCGCTGCTGCTGGTGCGACTTTTTTCTTCTTCGCCTTCTCCTCTTGCTTTTTCTCTTCCTCTTCCTCATTATTCTTCTCCTTTTCCTCCTCCTCCTCCTCCTCCTCCTCATTTTTTTCTCCTCCTCTTCCTTCTCCTCCTCCTCCTTCTCAAGGTGGTAGTATAGTCACACACACAGTCATATTAGGCGTTGCAGGGTAGTTGCTGTTTTTCCTTTGAGTTCCTTTGTATTCCTCCTCCTCCTCCTCCTCCTCTTCCTCTTACTTTATTAATACTATCATTATTTTTCTTCTCGTTTTACAGACAGAGGAGGTAAGTCGCCAAACTTCCATTGCCACGTGAACGATTGGTAAAGTTACAAGTGTTTGTCGAGGCCGTGGTGTTTGTCACGTCACGGATTCGATTACAGGCAAGTGTATGTCTTGTCTTTGTTGTAATGGGAAAGTTTCTCATGTTAAAATTACTAACTACTACTGCTTCTTCTTCTTCTACTACTACTACTACTACTACTACTACTACTACTACTACTACTACTACTACTACTACTACTACTACTACTACTACTACTACTACTACTACTACTACTACTACTACTACTACTACTACTACTACTACTACTACTCTACTACTGCTACTACTGCTCTTTAAAGGTAATGAGCAGGACCGTAATTAAAATGTTGACAGAAGCAAGCGCGACCTACTGAAAGGCCTCCTATAATTCATTTGTTTCATAATAAAGCACCGAACGTTGTAAGACCATTGTGACTGATGCATTGGCTCTAAAATAGTAAATTGACGTTAATTCTTCATCCCACTTGTAATGTTTAAGATGTACATTACTAACCTCTCATTTACATTTAGTGTAGCTCAGAAATCTTTTCAGTGATGCCAAAATTAATGTTTTTTTTTTTTTTCGGTCACTATTGCTTACATGATTATGAAATGTGTACTTGTCATTCTTAAGCCTATGGAAATTTTGAGATTTTGAACCTCTAACTATTCCCCTTTGAAGTATTTAATTAGCGAGACATATTTATTTACGCATATAAAGGCTGATTCCTGTCTGCTGTCGAATTTCATCTTATATTAACTTGGAGTGTCAGCGCTACTTCTGACCTGATCTAGTAAGTGAATGAGCTACACCATTAAATTCTCATCCACTTATACAATCAGGAGTGCCAAGGAAATTTTCATTGATACCTAAGTGAGAGTTTGAGCCGTCTATTTTGTAGGTAATTTTGACTTTCCAGTGTTCAGTCTATGCGAACTTTATCCTCCTAAACAATTCCACTGGGGATGAAATTACTTTTGCCTCATCCGATGTCTGATCCCATTTGCCAGACTTCATCCGATTCTGCCATACAGTTTTGATGACCTATGTACACACACGCGCTTGGAATTTCTACTTATATGGTGAGAAAAAAAAAGTAAGAACAGAAAAAAAAAGAAGATAACTGAAAAGACTATAACAAAGAAAGAAGGAGAGCATAAAAAGGCAACATATGAAGGGATCGAGAAGAAGAAATTTATGACGAAAAACAAGAACGAGAACAACAAGGAAAGAAGAAGAAAAAGAAGTTAACTGAAAAGACCACAACGAAGAAATTAAATTAAAACCGAAGAAAACCATTAAAAGACAACTCATATGAAGGAATGAAAAAAGAAGAAGAAATTTATAACGAAAAATAAGAACGAGAACAACAGGGAAAGAAGAAAACAAGCTAACTGAAAAGACCACAACAAAGAAATTAAACTAAAAAGAAATTGAATTAAAACCGAAGAAAACCATTAAAAGACAACATATATGAAGGAATGGAAAAAGAATTAGAAGAAATTTATGACGAAAAACAAGAACGAGAGCAAGAAGTACAGAAGAAGAAATGAAAAGGAAACTGAAAAGACTACAGCAAAGAAACAAGGTTAAAACCGTAGAAGACCATAAAAAAAAGGACAGCCATATGAATGAACAGAAGAAAAAAAGAAAAGAATATACTTAGGACGAAAAACAAGAACAAGAAAGAAAGCAGAAGAAAAAGAAAAGTTGATGATGACGATGATCATTATAATAGTAACAATGATAACGAAAAAAAAAAAAAAAGAGGTGGAAAGACAACTCGTGTCGTTCAGATGAAGAGATAAAATAAGAAAAAAATCGGATTGAGAGCAACGCCAGACAGCTTTTCCAGGTATTTTGGTTATGTCACATGCAGTATTTGATACCGTCTGGGGGAGGGGATGGGGAGAAGGGTGGCGGAACAGCATGGGAGGGAGGAAGGATGGAGAGGATGAGAGATACCGAGATGACGGGAGGGAAAGGAGACAAGGGAGGAAGAAATGGCACGAAAGAGGAGATGAAAAAAAAAATGAGAAGGAAAAGCAGGAGGATTTGAGGGAAGCAGAGTATGGAGGAAGAAGAGAGGAAGGAAGGATGAGAGGGTGAGGGGAAAGGGGATAAATGTGAAGGAGCAGTATGGAGAGAGGAAGAGGAAGGGACAAGGGGAAATGGAGGGGAGGGAAGGAAGGAAGGAAGTGGAAAGGGAGGTTGAGAGAGGGAGAGGGAAACAGTAGAGAGGGAGGATGAAGGGGAAGGAAAACAAGCCAGGTAGGGAAGGGAGAGAAAGAAATAGGAAGAGTACAGGAAGGAGAGAGAGAGAGAGAGAGAGAGAGAGAGAGAGAGAGAGAGAGAGAGAGAGAGAGAGAGAGAGAGAGAGAGAGAGAAGGGTGCATGTTATCTCCTGTCTTTTCTTCTCCCTTACAAATGGGGTTTGAATGTAATCGGACGTTGATTTGACATACGCCTCTCTCTCTCTCTCTCTCTCTCTCTCTCTCTCTCTCTCTCTCTCTCTCTCTCTCTCTCTCTCTCTCTCGCCGCCATCACGGTCTGGCTGGTTCTGATTGCTAAAGTGGCGACGAGATGCGGATTATTACTATTGAGTCTCACTGTTGCAATACAAATTATCGCTCCCGCCACGCGAGTGATAATAGCGCAGGTGTGGAGCGGCGGAGGCTGCGGGGGCTCCTGGTAATTGTGTTAGTAATAATGGTAATGATAAAGATAATGACGATGAGAGAGTAGTTGGTGGTGATCGCAGTGTTAATAGTGATGGTAATTGGCTTTTATACATACTTGTACCTTGTGTGTTTGTGAATTTGATTGTTATGGTGAATGAAGGGTGGTTGTATTGCGCTGTGTTGCCTGCTAATGGTGCTGGTGTTGTTATTATTTATGGTCGTATTTGGATTATTGTTACTACTACTACTACTACTACTACTACTACTACTACTACTACTACTACTACTACTACTATAGTTTTTTTTATCACTTTTCATTTTATATTTGAGTCTTTTCTTTACTTTTTTTTTTCTATTCCACCTCAGTATTTTAGATATAATTCAACATTTTTCCTTCGCGGGGGCGTATTTTTGTCACAGCACGAGGGAGAATTTTTCACTCTTCGTCTTGGTTGTTAGAGTGAGAAAGTGAAGCTAATGAAGATGAAGGCAATGTATTTTCCACGCCTTTCTATGTGTGTGTGTGTGTGTGTGTGTGTGTGTGTGTGTGTGTGTGTGTGTGTGTGTGTGTTCTATCCGTCTTCTTTATTGTCTCTCTTGTTTGTCTATGTCTTTCTGACACCATTTATCTCTCTCTCTTTCTCTCTCTCTCTCTCTCTCTCTCTCTCTCTCTCTCTCTCTCTCTCTCTCTCTCTCTCTCTCTCTCTCTCTCTCTCTCTCTCTCTCTCTCTCTCTCTCTGTGTGTGTGTGTGTGTGTGTGTGTGTGTGTGTGTGTGTGTGTGTGTGTGTGTGTGTGTGTGTGTGTGTGTGTGTGTGTCTTTTTATGTTTTCTACTGTATCCATCTCCGTATATTGCTGTTTACCACTCCTACCTTACTGTGCCTCGGGAAATAACATCACCAGAGCACGATACCCACAAAGCCTTGGTCAGGTAGGTAGTGGCTTTGCTTCCCACACTGACACCCCCTACCCTACCCACCGCCCTCTGAAGGCACGTGTGAAGGTAGCGAAGTCCCCAGGGAGGTGCGGTAGCTGACATGTTCAACCTCGAGTGTGATTGACCAATAACATCACTAGAGAGAGAGAGAGAGAGAGAGAGAGAGAGAGAGAGAGAGAGAGAGAGAGAGAGAGAGAGAGAGAGAGAGAGAGAGAGAGAGAGAGAGATGTATTCCTATCCATTGTTGTGTGTGTATGTGTATGTGTGTGTTATCCCTCGTCTGTGGTTCTGACTAGGAGTGGGCGTGGCAGCTTCACCACCACCACCACCACCACCACCACCACCACCACCAGCAGGAGGAGGATGCAGTAGGGTTGTGGACGCCACCTGCCATTCACTTTCATCCCTCGCGTCACAGTGGGATAAAAGGCTACAGTCGCAGTGAGCCGCCATGGCCATGAATTCCGCGTCATTTTAATACATTTCATCATATCATCAAAACATGCGCGAGTAATGGCGACTCATGTTACCTGCCGTGCTACCATGTCTCATTTGTACGAGAGGGAAAGAAATATAGGTGTGTATGTTTTGTTAGGTGTCGTGTGTGTGTGTGTGTTTTGTTATGTGTCGTATGTTTGTGTTTGTGTGTGTGTGTGTGTGTGTGTGTGTGTGTGTGTGTGTGTGTGTGTGTGTGTGTTCGAATATCCACGGTAGCCTCCATTTCCCAAACGTCCTTGTGTTTCTTTGACTGTTTGCACCAACAACGGAAGGAAAGGTTTTACCGCTGCGTGTTTCATATTCCTTCATTTCGTTCGCGTTTGTTTTCCATCAGCTATCAGTTTCCATAGGTGTAGAATAGTTCGTCTCTCTCTCTCTCTCTCTCTCTCTCTCTCTCTCTCTCTCTCTCTCTCTCTCTCTCTCTCTCTCTCTCTCGTCGTGGAATACGCAGAAACACATCGAAAAGTCTGTTATTCGCTTCGCTGTAACGCCAAGACGCCGCCGCGTAACTGCAAGCCACGTACATCCACCCCAGACAAAGCGACCCTGCCAAACAAAGGAAGCGAGCATTCTCTTTGAAGAAACACGCGAAGGTAACGTGCGTGCTGGGAAATATGTTGCACGGATTTACGAGTATTTGCGCCGCGACTAACTTAATACTCTCGGCGTTAGCTCTCAGGGTTTCTCACAGAAGATGTAATAGGATAAGACTTTAGTGGGTTTTGTATTGTGCGTAAAGTGTTGTATTTTGTAGTGGTAAGTAATGGTTTGAGTGGGTGTTTGTGAGATTATGGTTGTTCTCTTTTTGTTGAAGGTGAGTGAGGATGATGCAATGTGATGTGATGTGATTTGATGTCATGTGATGTTTTTAAAAGCTCTTATACTTGAGGGTAATCTTGATATGGGTTAAGAGTTAAGACTGTGTTGTGGAAGAAGAATGTAAGTTGTGAAATGTTATGTTCACCCAGCGTTTGTGTTGAAAGGTGGTGTGCACGTAATTTGGATGAAAGAGGTTAGCTACCAGTCAGATGGGGGAGGTGGGTAGAGGATCTGATAATATCTCATCACAAGGAAGCATACCGGTCCTTTCTGGTGGGAGTGACCAATGCACACACACACACACACTACATTAAATAAGATTAAACGTTTTATTGGCCACAGCAAGTTACAAGATAAGCCATGAATAATTAAAACAACCATAAGACGCAATTTAATTAATATACATAAGCGGTGTTTGTCGTCCACACGGTACAAAATAACTCGATACTAACACATACACACACATACACACACACACACGTACTTGGCGGTTCACTGGTCAGCTTATGGAGGAGGTGAATGCAGCGTGTGAGTGCGTTTGGGACCCGTTTATGGCTGGCTGATTTCATGACTGTCATCGAGTGTTCTGAAGTCATCCATGTCCCGCCCAGCACTCCCTAACTCCCATTGTAGCCACAGAAGCGTGAGGCGGCGGCTGGACTGGCACGCGCCCTTGGGAGACAGATATGTTTGCTGGCGTTGTGTACAGTGAAGATAGTGCTTTGCTATTCACCCCGTCACGTTTTCTCTCAATTGATGCTACTTGTTATTAGTATGTGTGGGATGATGTTGAGAGAGAGAGAGAGAGAGAGAGAGAGAGAGAGAGAGAGAGAGAGAGAGAGAGAGAGAGAGAGAGAGAGAGAGAGAGAGAGAGAGAGAGAGAGAGAGAGAGAGAGAGAGAGAGAGAGAGAGAGAGAAAGAATGGACAACGTAAGTTTTTTTTTTCATAAACGTAATATAGAAAGGATAGGAACCTTGATAGGATAGCAATCTCGTATATGAAGTAGGTACTCACTCACACACACACACACACACACACACACACACACACACACACACACACACACACACACACACACACATGAGAAAGAGAATGTGAGGAGGCATGTGTGCAGTTTCATCCTACGCCTCTGTTTGCTACTCAGTTTTAGGAGAATGCTGAGCCACGTGTTCCAAATGGTGTCAGCGCGGCCTCTGATCTGTTATTCCGAGTGTGTGTGTGTGTGTGTGTGTGTGTGTGTGTGTGTGTGTGTGTGTGTGTGTGTGTGTAGGCTGGGTTGGTATGTTTGTGTGTGAGTGTGTGTGTGTGTGTGTGTGTGTGTGTGTGTGTGTGTGTGTGTGTGTGTGTGTGTGTGTGTGTGTGTGTGTGTGTGTGTGTGTGTAAATAGACTGACATTCCACACCAAATTTGAAAAAAAGGTTATTCTGTGCGGGAATCTTTTGTGTATTCTCGTCTGGCAAAAAAAAAAAAAAAAAAAAAGAGGTGGAAAAAATCGCCATTCTATGTGGAAATCTTTGTGTGTTCCAGACTGAAAAAATAATAATAAAAAAAAAAACAGACAAATACGCACCTCTCCATATCCAGAATTGTACCAAAAAAAAAAAAAAAATCAACAAAAAAAAAAATGTACAATTGTTTATTTGCACTTCATCCATCATCGCAGGACGCTAAAAAATAAAAACGACAATAAATAAAAAGATGTTAGAAATTTGGACGCAGTTTCATTACAGCTTTGCCACTTAAAACAACACAGGAATACTTAGTCGCTCATACTCATTATGATAATTTACGTCACACCAACACCCACCCACCCACCTACACACACACACACACACACACACACACACACACACACACACACACACACACACACACACACACACACACACACAGACACAGAGACACACACGACAATAACAGTCATGTGTAATTTCATATCAACAAGCATAAAACACAAAAAAAATGAAATATTATCATTCAAATTGTGTATATATGACTGAGAGAGAGAGAGAGAGAGAGAGAGAGAGAGAGAGAGAGAGAGAGAGAGAGAGAGAGAGAGAGAGAGAGAGAGAGAGAGAGAGAGAGAGAGAGAGAGAGAGAGAGAGAGAGAGAGAATAAAAACTGAGGTGATGAATGAAATAGGAATATGATGAGAGAGTTGGTCGTGACTCGTGAGATAAGAGGGAGGTAGACCATTACAGAGTACAGTGCATTGTGATAGAACATGTTTTTTTTTAAAGGAGAGTGTGTATGCCTGGGAAGGAAAGTGTCAGTAGAGGCATGTTTCCCACCCTAGTGTATTCATCCTCTTACTTATCAGTTTTCCTTAACAAGTCACTTAGTTTCTTATTAAATCTCTTTCTTGTTGTTTTTATCCCCTTTTTTTCATTCTCTTGCTACGTCTCTTTTGGTGCTTTATATACATTTATTCTTGTACATTTTTTTTACTTCATTTTTTTATTTATTTATTTTCTTTTATCCTCCAACACCTAACCCTTTAATTCTAGTTTTCGCATCCTTTCATTGATATTTCCTATATAACAGATCTCTTTTACTACTGTTTGCTCTGATTAATTAATATTTCATGTCAGGTATTCTTCTTATTTCCTTTCATATGTTGAATTTTTGTTGAATAGCAGCCCGTTTTCCGTTCGCTGTTTTTGTGTATTGCAGAAATATGGGTGTGTGATTCATTTAGGTATTTACTGACATGCACAAATATAGTTGATTGTAAAGATACATAAACTGAAAAGCTACATAGTAAATCTCTCCCTAATCTTTTGATTCCTCTAACTGAATACAGCACACACAGCTGCGACATCAATCTGTGTGCGTGCGTGAATGCGTGCTGTGTGCATGTGTGTGTGTGTGTGTGTGTGTGTGTGTGTGTGTGTGTGTGTGTGTGTGTGTGTGTGTGTGTGTGTGTGAGCGAGAGCGAGAGAGAGAGAGAGAGAGAGAGAGAGAGAGAGAGAGAGAGAGAGAGAGAGAGAGAGAGAGAGAGAGAGAGAGAGAGAGAGAGAGAGAGAGAGAGAGAGAGAGAGAGAGAGAAAGAGGCTGTACACACACACACACACACACACACACACACACACACACACACACACACACACACACACACACACACACACACACACACACACACATTCACACGGTAGAATTGATACAAAAGAATATTAATTACAGCCCATGCATGTAATTTCAGCTTATTTATGGTCGCTCGTGCAATTTGGAGTTATTCACGTTGTCACTGCCGCCCACGCACTCCAAGCCCCCATTGACCTTGTAACACCCACGCCCTCAGCCACACACAAGTACGGGAGACAAGATTTGCTCATGCGTGCGTGTGTGTGGATGTGAGTGTGCTTTGCAATTTTAAACCTAATCTAACACTCCATAATCATTATAATTATATCTGCCAACAACCTCGCAAGGGCCAATAGATCTGCTGCTGTTTGGTCTTGTATTTAAGCGTATGATAATTCCCATGTTTTTTTTTTTTTTTTTTTTGTGCTATATTGCTTCTGTCTTGCTGTGTTCCTCCTCTTTGTAAAATCTTCAATCTGCTCTTTTATCTCCTCGGCTCTTCTTCCACCCAGCACACTCTAGGCGTTATGGGTAATGGTTTGTGATGGTTCTGTTTGCGATGGGGGTTGTTTATCTTCATATCAGGGTTTTCATTATCATTATCATTGTTGTTGCTGTTTCCGTTATTATTATTTTTATTACTGTCATTATTATCATCATTATTTTTATTATCAGAGTTGTTGTTATAGTGTTTGTGTGTACCTCCCATTGTGTATTCATGCCCTCGTGTTTGTCTCATCACGTCTCATCAACAGGTCCTCCCCACCCACTTGTTCCGGTCCATTTGCTGGTTAGGGCGTCATGATTAAATCTCTCTCTCTCTCTCTCTCTCTCTCTCTCTCTCTCTCTCTCTCTCTCTCTCTCTCTCTCTCTCTCTCTCTCTCTCTCTCTCTCTCTCTCTCTCTCTCTCTCTCTCTCTCTCTCTCTCTCTCTCTCTCTCTAACCAAATAAGTCGTCTACACACAAAACTTTCACAACTTGCAATGCACTTACGTTCCCGCCTCTCTCTCTCTCTCTCTCTCCTCTCTCTCTCTCTCTCTCTCTCTCTCTCTCTCTCTCTCTCTCTCTCTCTCTCTCTCTCTCTCTCTCTCTCCTCTCCTCTCTCCTCTCTCTCCTCTCTCTCTCTCTCTCTCACACACACACACACACACACACACACACACACACACACACACACACACACACACACACACACACACACACACACACACACACACACACACACACACACACACACACACACACACACACACACACACACACACACACACACACACACACACACACACACACACACACACACACACACACACACACACACACACACACACACACACACACACACACACACGGCATGCTCTCATCCATGTATCTAAACAAAACTCGATATTCTACATAATTCATCGTTTGAAATGTAGATCCTTTAAGTAGAAGCTTTCTCACATGCCACTCTAATTAATGCTTAAATTGGCTGGTGCTTATATTCAATGCAGGGACTACCACATTTGATGGCTTCTTGCAGTTTCCCTTATTTTTCTTATGTTCTGATGCTCTTATGAATCTGACTTGTAAATGAGGTGGTTCTCTTTACCTTCTTTATAGGGAGTCATTCTGGTTCCTCTTTTCTTACTTCACGGTCATCTCTCTTACATATAAAGAGTTTTGGGTAAGATCACTCATCTCTCTTTCATCGTCCTTCACTAGCAGTCGATGTAACGCTGTCCGAGTCTGAGGAGCACTAAGACACATGCAGAAGTGAATTAGCGTTCGAATCTGATTGAAATTTTTTATAGTCAACTTTTTGCGGAGTGGGAATAGTACTGATTTTTTTTTCTTTCCTTCGGTCTTCCTCCTTTACACGCGGGAAGGAAAGGAAAAAAGGATAACGCACTGGCCACGAGAGCTGCATCCTTCATTCCCTCCTTCAAATCCATTCACCCTCCGCTTTTCACTCGCCCTTTGACTGCATATCAAACCCTTCATTCCTTTTGCCCTCTCCTGCTGATCATTCATTATAATATTTCTCCCATTTGTATGAATGTCTCATCTATCTCAGCTTTTACAAATTCCTCCTCCCTTGTGGTAAAGAAAAAAAAAAGAAAAAACTTGCCAGCAATCTATAATTTATTCTCCTGCACACTCCGGCTCTCTCGTGTGACATCTCTGACCTCCACCCTCGATATGTTATTCCCTGCTGTCGTTCTCCTCGTCACAAATTCCCAGGATACTGAGGAATTTAAGGTATTCTATGTATTTTTCTTCCTCTCGCGGATATTTTCTTGTTTGTGTCTCACCGCGTATCCTGTAAAGGTACGATGTGTTTTCCTTTTCTTTGTGTGGAATGTTTGTCATTTAATGCCACTTTCTGTTCTTTACTTCACTTATATGTTTGAGTTATTGAGTATTTTATTTTTTTTTTACAGTTCTATCTTATGACTGTGTTTATATTTGTAGGCTTTCTTATGTCTTACAATTATTATTTTTTTAATTATTTTTTTTATGGTATGTTATATTCATTGATTTTCATATAGTGACTTAATGCCACTCTCTGTTCTTTACTTCACTTATATGTTTGAGTTATTGAGTATTTTTTTTTTTTTACAGTTCTATCTTATGTTTATATTTGCAGGCTTTCCTATAAATGTTTCACAATTATTATTATTTTTTTATTATTATTTCTTCTGGTACCTATGTTATATTCATAGACTTTCATATAGATATCGCAGAATTATTATTTTTACAATTTTCCTTCTGGCATCTTATATATAATTAATGATTAATGTTTTTTCTTTCCTCCAGTTTTTCCAACACTATTATATTCATAGACTTTTAGGAAGAAATGATGTTTTTGTTCTTACGTAAACTATAAAAGAGTGATATAAAACTGTAAAACACCACCTTTTCTCATTTAAGCTTCGCCTTTCTGTGTGTGAAGCGTATCTCTTCCCTCCCCAGCAACTTGCATCACCACCTCCATTTCGGACACAATATGGTCAGGGGATCGCTGATATTTCACCTCCTGTATGGCGTTTGAATCTCCGATAAATCCCAGTCTGGCTCACTCAGCCTCCCCTTCTGCTTCTGTTCCCTTGCGGGGTTAACTTGCTGTCCCTTACTAACCACACGTAAGAGTGTTGCTTGTTACCTGATGATTGTTTGTCCCTGCAGCTGCTGACTCCCAGGTAACACTTACTAAGCTCCAATCCAGTGGTGAATTTGATCTGGTTAGTGCCAGAATTAGTTTATTTGTCCGTCTGTCTGTTTGTTTCTGTCATTTGGTGCTGGTGCTGGTACTGCTGCTGGTGCTACTGCTACTGCTACTGCTACTTCTACTACTACTACTACTACTACTACTACTACTACTACTACTACTACTACTACTACTACTACTACTACTACTACTACTACTGCTTCTGCTGCTGCTGCTGCTGCTGCACCTGGTAAAATACTTATAATAGCAATTTCAATGTTTAAAGGAGGCTGACCAAGGATTACAAAATCTAGTAAAGAAAAATCACCGCTCTCACAAAAGTATCACTTAACTTCTCTTCCTCCTCCTCCTCCTCCTCCTCCTCCTCCTCCTTTGTATTCCTTTGTATTCCTCCTCCTCCTCCTCCTCCTCCTCCTCCTCCTCCTGTGTTATGTGTTCTCACCAATACTAATCGAATAGTACGCGGTGAAAGTACTACAACTTCCTGCCATACACACATTTAGAGCAACATTACACTCAAACTCCCTCGGTAAAGACCTCTGAAGTGGTGCTCGATGACCTTTACAAGACTTGATTCCCTCGATGGATTCTCTCTATTTGTTAAGAAAGTTTTGTGAAAGGCGTTCCTCGCGGCGTGGCTTTACAATGCTGCGTTGCCTCGAGGGCCGCCAAGAAATGTGATGTGGAAGAGAGTTTGAAAGTTTATTTTATTGGCTTGAAGATGAGGCCAAGTAGGGATGTTTGCGTTCTTGCTGCGTGAGGAACAATTGCGTTTAAACTGTTGACTTCTGTAAAGCGAAGTGAATTATTTGTTTTTGTTGAAATTTCTTTTAGATTGGACATGAGGGTACTCGGTTGAGGCATTATTACGGTACGGTTTTGTTCAGGTAAAGAGTTGACGTTCTTTAATGCGGAGAATTGTATTTAAACTGTTGGATCTTTTACATCAAAGTGAGTAATTCGTTTTACTTCGGTTTCTTTTACATTAAACTTTGCTGCGTGAGAACGGGATTATAAGTTCTTGTTCCGGTAAATTCTTGGCGTTCTTTGTTGTGTAAAGAATGACAATGTTTGCTGGAAATGAATGATTTGTTCTAGAAATTCCTATATATTTGACAATGCAGTAGTACGTTAAGGAGAGACGTTATTCTGACTCGTTTTCCAGTGAGGTAGTCTTAAAAGTAGAAGATTCTGTATAGCAAAGTGGACAGTTTGTTCTGCTTTCTAATATTTTGGAATAGACGATGAAAAGCGTGTTGGTGAAGCTTTAATTTGTTGTTTACCTGAATGGATCAGTCTCCTAAATACGCAACCCTTAAACACTCTGTATAATGAGGTATGTAATTTGTTCATCTGAGTACTTACGTTAGGTTATACTTCGTTCGGTTAGATTAGGTCAGGTCAGGTCAGTCAATACACACACACACACAGACACACACACACACCGTCAAATGAAATTAGGCAAGATGGAAATCAACAACAGCAACGCCACAAATTCCAAAGTGCTAGTTGGAACAATTCGTGTTTTCCGT
>NC_087152.1:4815000-4830000 GCF_035594125.1 Scylla paramamosain | reverse complement strand
ATGTGTTGTTACTGTCTGCTTTTACTACTAATTCTATTACTACTACTATTACTACTACTACTACTACTACTACTACTACTACTACTACTACTACTACTACTACTACTACTACTACTACTATTGCCACTATCACCATCATCACCACTGCCCTTGGGAAAACGACAGCGATTAAAAAAAAAAAAATATTATTTATATATTTCACGGCAAATATCTTTAATTTTCCTACCTTGCACAAATTTCTGGTATATTTGAACTCACGAACCAAGCATAACTTGTGCCCCTTAACATATTGGTGGCGTCCAGTGACGTTCCGATAGCCCAACAAATCCGCCAGATGAGATGACACGCCGCCCCATCATTGCTGTGGCTTCCTATCACCGCGCGCTGTGGTCTGGCTGGCGGCTCGCGTAGGTTGTTTGCATCCAGTTGGTGGCAGCGCGGCCAGGCTGTTCATTCACCATAACCAGGCGGACATGTGGGGAATGGCACTCATCCAACACTGGGAACACATTCGCTGCGGTGGCGCGGTTGTTGCTCGCCAGCTCGACGAATTCATTGCAAAACCGAAGTCTGATTTTTTCTTGTCCATTTCACAAAGCTGCTGCGCCTGGTGGATTTTGTGGCAGCGGTAAATGGAGGTTTTGGTGGCGAGGAATAATGGAAGTGTTGGTGGTTGTGGCCTTTAAGGTGTGTGATATTTTGATATGTGATATTTATTTGGCTCTTATGAACGCAAGTATAAAAAAACATTTCGAGATATATTGCTCTGAAATCCCACGTCTGTTGATGGATTGATAGTATGATAATGGAGATCAGACGTTGCAATGGTCTTGGAAAAGTTGATTTTTAGATGGAACTGCGAGAAAAGTATAATCATGTTGAAACGTCTGAATAAATACAAGATGCTCATTACAGCTCTCGTAACCCTGTGCCATATGAAAGCGGAAATATTCTTACCATTTAAGAAATTATATTCGATGTTTGATTTTTGCTGGTACCTTTCTCAGCATGAGCACCTTTATGAAAACGTGTAGAAATAGGTAGTTTACAAAGCTCCCATCAACAAGCAAGTTTCAGTGGGGATCATACACCTAAATATAGTATGTATTAAGTGTAATTATGATGTACGCACGGTTGCCTACCACCACCATGTTGTAATCCCAATATAATTAACTAGAGTCTTTTGATATTTCCACTTAGATTTATTCACTACAAATATTTAATGGATTAATCTGGTTTCATAAAGAGACAAGCAGGAGATGGGAATAAAGAGACAAGCAGGAGATGGAAATAAAGAGACAAGCAGGAGATGGGAATATAAAAGTAAGAAAAACACACCAGGATAACACGTGTATGCATGATGTAATGAAGGCGCGCGTGTCGTGTTTGCGAACCACACGTCTCTTGTCTCCTGTTCCTGACCGCTGCTATATACATATTTGGAAAGTGAAGGTGGTGGGTGTTGTAGCGCCTTTCAGTTTTTTTTTCTTCATCGTTGTTGTCGTCGTTATAGCAGCGATGTGAATGATTATTATTGTAGTAGTAGTAGTAGTAGTAGTAGTAGTAGTAGTAGTTCTTGTTATAACTATTGTTCCTGCGGCTTTCTTTCTACTATTACTACTACTACTGGTCTTCTCAGCGGTACCAGTGATGGAAGCGGTGATGGCCGTGGTGGTGGTGATGGTGGTAGTAACGGCTCTGGTGTTTTTTTTTTTTTCCCAGTAATAGAATATGTAGCACTTGTATTGGTTATGGGAACGGCGCCTCAGTGGCCCTTTTTATTTTATTGTTGCCGTTGTTGCTGCTGTTGCCGTTGACCAGTGCCCCTCTTACATAAACAAAAAATTATGTTATTGTCGGTGGTGACGGAAATGGTGCTGAAAGTGGAAAGTGCAGGTGTGTTGTCGTGTGTGCGTATATGTGTGTGTGTGCGTATGTGTGTGTGTGTGTGTGTGTGTGTGTGTGTGTGTCACGCCGGTAGGTAGGTAGGTGGCGATTACAGTATATCATGTTATTAATTAAATCCCTCGTGGTACATTGCAATATAGTGCATTAGACGCGGCCATCACTGCCGCGCTCATTGTCACGGGAAATGCGAGGCGTGAGTCGTGTGAGTGGCGGGGAGGCGCGGCGCGAGCATTATCATTACACCTGTTCATTCCTTGATCCCTCACACACACACACACACACACACACACACACACACACACACACACACACACACACACACACACACACACACACACACACACACACACACACACACACACACACACACACACACGTCATGGTAGTAATCCTCAGGGTAAATCACCAATTCCATAAAATTCTCACCAATCACCACAAGCTTCGTATTCAACCAAGAATGGAAATTGTAACTGCACTTTTCTTCTCGTCTCTCGTCTCTCTCGTCTCTCTCTCTCTCTCTCTCTCTCTCTCTCTCTCTCTCTCTCTCTCTCTCTCTCTCTCTCTCTCTCTCTCTCTCTCTCTCTCTCTCTCGGCCACTAACGTTAAGCTAATGGCCCTGTAATTACCGCCGATTCCGTGTCGCTCTTTTTTTTTCTCTCTCTCTTTTCTCTCGTTCTTTCTTTTAGCGAATTGTTTATTAGCACGTTTTCTGTCATCGGGAGTGAATGGAGTGATCTGCCGTGGAAAAGTGGGGTCTGGATGAGAGAGAGAGAGAGAGAGAGAGAGAGAGAGAGAGAGAGAGAGAGAGAGAGAGAGAGAGAGAGAGAGAGAGAGAGAGAGAGAGAGAGAGAGAGGAAGGAAAGGGGGAAAATGAGCAGAATGTTTCCGTTGTAAACTCAGACAGGCGTGTGTGTGTGTGTGTGTGTGTGTGTGTGTGTGTGTGTGTGTGTGTGTGTGTGTGTGTGTGTGTGTGTGTGTGTGCTTGTTATAAACTCTAAACATAACACAGCACATGACCAAGAAAGCTAAACACACACACACACACACACACACACACACACACACACACACACACACACACACACACACACACACACACACACACACACACACACACGATCGGTAGGTTTTCTTTTTTTTTCACTTTAGCATCCTGACTACGTCCTTGGTGTAGCTGTGCGGGTGTAGTCTCATCAGGGCAGTGTACCCAACAGTCGCCTGGTGTCCCCCGCCTCGCCAGCACCACCACCACCACCACCACCACCACCACCACCACCACCACGCGCAGCCGTATTACCACGCACGCAACTCTGCTCTAGGTGGATGGCAATGCAAACCTGTAATTATATTTTCCTGATGGTCATATTTACCACACGCAACACTAATCATGTAATCGGATTCCGGGTCAATTATTATAAAGAGGCTCGTTGGGCACGCTTCACACTGGTAGATTGCGTATTGGATAGTTTTTTTGGGGTATTAATTACTTATTACTTGTTACATTTTGCACTATATGACTTGTTAAGGGTTAGAAGTGAGTTTTATTTTTATTCTTTTTGGCGCATTTGACGTCTGATGACAGAACGTAAAAAAAAACATAAAGGTGAAGAAAATTATCTGCATGAACCCAACAAGGCTACACGTGACAATGCCTTTTATCAAACCTAGTTCTTCTTCTTCTTCGTCAGCGTTATTATTCCGTCTTCATACGTGGCCGCTGTGTTCTATGAGCCGCTTCCACCAGTCTCTATCCCCTGCCGTGTTGGAATGAAGTCCTCTCTTTCTCACTTGCAATCGTTCCATCTTGTCTTGTGTCTTCCCCTCTTCCTCCTCTTCCTCTGTACTTCCATCTCCTGTGCTCTTTTCTCATCACTTCGTCCATCGCGCCTCATGACGTGCCCGCATCATCTTTCTCGCCTCTTGTGTCTTCTTCGACGCCTCCGCCACCTTCACTGTTCCTCTGATCCTTGCAATGCTGTTCCATCCCCCTTGTCTCTCCACACTTCCATCTCAACATCCTACATACCTTCCTAGTATATTCATCTTTCGTCCCCACTCATAAATTTGTCAAATCTTCTTTTTAAATTGTCTAGCTACTCTGCACTGACATATTGATTATAGAGTCTGCTTCAAACATTCATCACTGTTTTAGAACCGGTAGTGTCCTCTTTAAGTGAAGGATGAGTGGTATGTTATTGATTCTTGTTGTTGTTCTTGTTGTTCTTGTTCTTGTTCTTTTTGTTCTTGTTCCTCTTGTTCTTCTTGTTCTTCTTGTTCTTGTTCTTGTTCTTGTTCTTATTATTATTATTATTATCATTATTATTGTTCTTCTTCTTCTTCTTATTCTTCTTCTTCTTCTTCTTCTTCTTATTATTATTATTATTATTATTATTATTACTATCATTATTATTATTATTATCATCATCCTCCTCCTCATCATCATCATCATTTTAATGTAACTAAGTAAATATGGGCGGAAATTAGCGAAAGGATGGAAATTGAATTGCCAAAATAAAGATTATGTTTTAATATCTCAGAACTTTGATGTGATATAAATTAAGAGAAAAAGACAAGTTTGTAAAATGTTTAGGTACTCTGATTACTTTTAATTACTATTATTTTTGTGCGTCAGCAAAAAAAAAAAAAAATAGAGAATATTCTTAAAAAAAAAAAAAAAAAAAAAAAAAAGATGCTTAATAATTTCATTGCACGCAGGCATGATACAGGACAGAAATCAGCTTAATTTGCTTGAAGTATTTTAAGTCACTGCAGTTTTGCCCGCCAGGGAAATCATTGATTGCTGACATTTTTTCTTCAAATCAAAAACAGTGAGTCATGTACTGCCATCACACCCTGGCTGAGGACGCGGCAGTTGTGCTCCATTCATTTCGATACGCCATAACTTTGCTCGCCACGAAAATAAATAAAGATTGGAATTTTTTTGTCCGGAAATCAAAGGAAAATAATGAGAATCAAAGAGCGCCAGAAAGTGAATACTTAAATTTTGTCACATGATGTAAATTTTTGAGTTCCTGAAATTGAGAAACCACTTTTTTTAATTATTCACTTTTTTTTTTAATTTTTTTTATCGTATACGTGGGAAAGGAATGTGCTTGAATAAAAATCTTAATTAGAATACAAATTAGAATGTCCACTGATCAGAAACTGCGCGAAATGGAAAAATGGGAGTAAATATGGGAGTACACCACACGAGAATAAAGGAGAGGAGCGGAAGAGGGGAAGAGGAGTACTTGATTTCTAAGTTCTGCTGGTGCTTTAGGTGTGCCAGAAGAACATTGCACAATAGAAAGTTGAGAGAGAGAGAGAGAGAGAGAGAGAGAGAGAGAGAGAGAGAGAGAGAGAGAGAGAGAGAGAGAGAGAGAGAGAGAGAGAGAGAGAGAGAGAGAGAGAGAGAGAAAACAAGTCATGCAAAACAAAACGGACATATACAACAGAGAGGAAAAAAAAAACATTTGTGCATAGAGTGAAGTGCAACAAAATAAAAAGAAACAATGAACGTAGAATTATTGTCACGGAGTACTAATTGAAAACACACACACACACACACACACACACACACACACACATACAGAGTGCTGGCTATGGCGCGAACTGGTAAAATATTGCAGTACTGGCGTCAGAAAATCGCATTTACTGAAAAATACGTAAAAATTGCACCCCCCCCCCCGCGGAACTTGATGCTTCCAATGACGGCAAAACTGCTCGCTCAAGGAAAGCCATGATTTAAGTCGACTATTAAAGAGAAATACGAAAACGATAATACCACGAGTTTCTTAAGCGAAGGAGGAAGAGTAGGTAGTGGTGGTGGTGGTGGGAGAGGAGATGATGGAGGAGGAGTAAAGGAAGGAAAAGGAAGGAAGGAAAAGTAATAAGGAAATAAGGAGAAGGAATAGAAAAACCGAACTATACGAAGGAGAATCAGAATGGAAAAAAGGATGAAGGATAAAGGAGGGGGAGGAAGGGAACGGGATGAAAGGAATAGAATGTAAGGAAAAGGAAAAGAAAACCAACTATGCAAAGAAGAGAGATGAATTAAAGAGGAATACTGAATGGAAAAGAGGGTGAAGGAAAGAGGAGGAGGAAGGAAAAAGGAAAAGAGAAGTAAAGGAAACGGAAGCAAAAATGAATCGTAAGGAAATGGGAGAGAAAACCAAAATAAGAGAAGAGAGAAGAATCAGTGAGTGGGATGTAAAAGAGGATGAAGGAGAGGGAAGAATGAAAGAAAAGAAGAGGAAAGAAAGCGGAAAGAGAAGATGGGAGACAACGAACTATGATTAGAATTAGGAAAAGAAAATGGAGAAGAGGAAAGGAGAATAAAAAGAGAAGCAAAGGAGATCGGAAAGGATGATTGACAGTTAGGAAAGGGAGAAGAAAGCAAATATGAAAGGAAAGAGAAAAATCAGAGCGGAATATTAAATTACGAAAATGATGGATGGAGAAATGAAAAAAAACAAAGAAAGAAGAAACGAAAAAAAACAGTAAAAGTTAAATAAAGTTTTAAAAAGAGAAGGGAGAGAAAAGTACATACATGAAAAAGAAAGATAAACTAGGAAAAGAGGGAAGGAAAATAAAGGAAACGAAGAGGGAGAGAGATGGTAAGGAAAGGAAGGAAAAAAAACAGTTTGGAAAGCAGAAAGAGAAGCATTAAGAAACGATAGGGATATTGAAGAAGGAAAGAATTAGCGTAGAATAACAAGGGAGGGAATAAAGGAGGAACAGGAAACGAAGAAGAGAAGATGATTAAGTAAGGAAAGAGAGACGAAAGTTGATACGGAAAGGAGGAGGAGGAGGAGGAGGAGGAGGAGGAGGAGGAGGGAAGACTCAACGAAGGATATCAAAGGAGAAAAAGAACGTATAGAGGAAGAGAAAGAAACAAGTAAGGAAAGGAGGGATGGTAAGATAAAAGGAAGGGGGAAAAAAGGAATGTGATAATGAGAGGAAGGAGAAAAAGGATACGAGAAAAAGAGAGGCGAATTACCGGAGGAAGGATAGACAGAGGAAGAGACGAAAGGAAAAGAAAGAAGGCAAGAAAGACAGAAAAAGAGAGAGAGCGAGAGAGAGCAAAGGGAAGAGGAAAATTAGAATGAGATGAGGGAGAAGGAAAGAGATATAGGGAAGAGAAGAGAGGGAACTATAAATGAAAGAAAAAATGAAAATAGAAGAAGAGAACGAAGAAAAAAAAGAAAAGCGAGAGGAAGTGAACAAATTTAATACGAAAAGGAAATAACAACAAATATATCGGAAGAGGAAAAGGGAAACATGAGGAAAGAAGGAAACATAAACATAAAAGAGAAACGATGAAGAAAGAAAAAAATGCGTAGAAAACGAAGGGTAAGGAAGAAGGAAAGACGGAGGTGATGGTTACATGAAAGGAAATGAAGGATAGAGGCGGAGAGGAAATAAGAGGGAGGGAGGAGAGAGGAGGGAAGGAGGGAGAATGGAGGAGAGAGGAGGGAGGGTAGATAAGGTAACACAAAGGCTGTCACTTTAAGCACATTTTTTAAAACTTCATCATTGCTTTTTTACCACACGGGGGAGAGAGAGAGAGAGAGAGAGAGAGAGAGAGAGAGAGAGAGAGAGAGAGAGAGAGAGAGAGAGAGAGAGAGAGCAAACACAGAAAACATACGTCCATCATCAAGTTTTCTTTTCCCTTCTGTGTGCGTGTGTGTGTGTGTGTGTGTGTGTGTGTGTGTGTGTGTGTGTGTGTGTGTGTGTGTGTGTGTGTGTGTGTGTGTGTGTGTGTGTGTGTGTGTGTGTGTGTATTTCTTTCCCCCTGTGTATCCGTCCCAATTTATTACACATGTTTTGGTATTGAAAAAGTAAAAAAAAAAACAATAACAAAAACAAAACAAAACATACATACCTGACTAACGTTGACACACACCAACACACACACACACACACACACACACACACACACACACACACACACACACACACACACACACACACACACACGTAGACAAACACAGACAGGAGGAGGCAGTAATTGGAGCCTTGTCGCCCCCGTTCAGTGCGTTGTAATCATGTCCTGCTCCACTTTATTGCTTCCGGGGTATTAATGAAAATTCCCAATGATTTAGATCCCAAGTCCTTAATATGATTTGCGCGATTATTGCACGCTAATCCTGAGCCGGCGGCGTGTTTTACATTACAATCTTATGACGGAGAGGATACGAGAGAGAGAGAGAGAGAGAGAGAGAGAGAGAGAGAGAGAGAGAGAGAGAGAGAGAGAGAGAGAGAGAGAGAGAGAGAGAGAGAGAGAGAGAGAGAAATGTTAAATGTGGTAAAGATACGCTTTGAGTGAGATTTTGCTACTACTACTACTTCTACTACTACTACTACTACTACTACTACTACTACTACTACTACTACTACTACTACTACTACTACTACTACTACTACTACTAGTCACTATAACTGCCAACCACTACGTACATCTTCCACTTCTATTACGTTCAGTTGCTCGTGCCTTGACCCTTTTCATATTACGACCCAATGTTTTATGCACGGCCTCAATCTTCCTGCTTCACTAGACCAGAGGCGAAAGCTTTCCTGCGCCGTCCTCCCCCGCTGTGGCTTGCTGGACGCTCTTGGCCTTAATACACTACCTTGAATGCCCACTCCTGCTCCCTTACCTCCCTCCCCCGACACACATACACACATACATCTATCCACACACACACACACACACACACACACACAAACACAGGGGTATAAACATTTCACAAACTGACACAGCGTCTCTCATGAACCTGTTCCCCAGAAATTCATCCTATCCGCTCTTTGACTTTTCACTTTACCTTCCCTTCAGAGTCAGTACAGAAAGGTTGGCTGTGGGATGAGCAATGAATATATAAAAGAGTACAAACACACACACACACACACACACACACACACACACACACACACACACACACACACACACACACACACACACACACACACACACACACACACACACACACACACACACACACACACACACACACACTGAAGGAGCTGCAGAAAGGTGGGAATTACACAGCAGCAAACAGGTGTGAGTTGCCCCACTACATCCTCCTCCTCCACCTCCTCCTCCTCCTCCTCCTCCTACTCCTCCTCCTCCTCCTCTTCCTCCTCCTCCTCCTCGCCACCGAAACCCTATTACCTCAGTTACCTGGTGCGCGCTGACCCAGGTGCGTCCGTGTTTGAGTGGGCGCCTCTAGGAGACACTCTCAACTCGACCCGGACTCTGTATTACCAGAGAGAGAGAGAGAGAGAGAGAGAGAGAGAGAGAGAGAGAGAGAGTTATTTTTCCCGCACATGTTGTTTCTTCAGACAGATTTAAATGGGGAAGGGAAATTAATTTTTTTTTTTTTTTTTTTTTTTGTGTGTGTGTGTGTGTTTGTGGTGCATTTTTTGAGTTTAATAACAGTAACGCGGAGCAAAGCAAAGGATTGTGATAGAAAGTCGTCATATTTTAAACCACAGCAACTTATTTCGAAACTTTTGCACTTCTTTTTTGTTAATTTATGTAGGTTTTCTGCTTGCCTTTACGAGTGTACTCTCTCTCTCTCTCTCTCTCTCTCTCTCTCTCTCTCTCTCTCTCTCTCTCTCTCTCTCTCTCTCTCTCTCTCTCTCTCTCTCTCTCTCTCATCATATATGAACAAAAAATCTCAGAAGAGGCATGTGAGGGTGAAGCTGCGTTGAAGCGTTGAAGCGTTGAGGCGTTGAGGAGGAGGAGGAGGAGGAGGAGGAGGAGGAGGAGGAGGAGGAGGAGGAGGAGAAAGGTCTGGTTGGTATCACATTAGTACCGGACCCAACCTTTCTCTCTCTCTCTCTCTCTCTCTCTCTCTCTCTCTCTCTCTCTCTCTCTCTCTCTCTCTCTCTCTCTCTCTCTCTCTCTCTCTCTCTCTCTCTCTCTCTCTCTCTCTCTCTCTCTCTCTCTCTCTCTCTCTCTCTCTCTCTCTCTCTCTCTCTCTCTCTCTCTCTCTCTCTCTCTCTCTCTCTCTAGTCTCACAATTCTGCGACTTCCCATCTCACTCACTCCTTCTCCTTCTCCATCTCCTCCTCCTCCTCCTCCTCCTCCTCCTCCTCCTCCTCCTCCTCCTCCTCCTCCTCCTCCTCCTCCTCCTCCTCCTCCTATTACTACTGCAATCTCCCTATTCGTGTGACTCCACTTCTTCTACCATTTGTCCTCGCCCTGTCCCCCTTTCCTTTTCACCACCACCACCATCACCACCACTACCACCACCACCACCACTCTGGGCGACATTAATTCAGCTCCCCTGCCATGAATCACGCGCCTCCGAACAACGAGGTGAATCCAAAGGCATGACGACCGTATATCCTCCTGCAGCAGCAACCCGCGCCGCCCCTCGAACCCTGAGTCTCCCCCGCACACACACACACACACACACACGTACACAGACACGTACACAGACACACACAGAAGCGATACAAATTAACGCAAATTGCCCGTGACTTCAATAGTTACGTCAGTTTTACGTAAGGGAACATTTGAAAAGACCAGCATTTATGTTAGAGGAATAAAACTTAGTCGTGATGCTTGGAGTGATTTCTGGCGTGGCTTCTGTGTATAAGGAATGAAATGGTGAGTTGTTAGTTTATTTCAGTTATACTCGTACATTCAAGAAAAATAGAGGTCTTTTTTTTTTTTTTTAGATTTCAAACATTTCTCTCTCTCTCTCTCTCTCTCTCTCTCTCTCTCTCTCTCTCTCTCTCTCTCTCTCTCTCTCTCTCTCTCTCTCTCTCTCTCTCTCTCTCTCTCTCTCTCTCTCTCTCTCTCTCTCTCTCTCTCTCTCTCTCTCTCTCTCTCTCTCTCTCTCTCTCTCACTACACACGGTTCGTCATCACAGCGTCATTACCACCTTCCTTCGAGCACCCGGCGGCGTGTGAGGTGGCGATGGTGGTGGTAACACGTCCTCAAGTGCCCTCTCAGACTACCACCGCCCCTACAGGAGTCTTAAAATGGTAATGAGCTACAAAGGAGGAGAAGACATTAGGGATATTAGGTGAGGCGTAAGAAGAGATGAAAAGACTCAGTTAAAGAAATGGCGGAAGAAAGAGCTGAATGAATGAAGGAGTGTGTGTGTGTGTGTGTGTGTATCTAGGGAGGAGTCCTTGCTAAGAATGGATATTAATGAAGCAGAAGAGAATGAATGCAAGGAGTACAAGGAAGAGGAATAAAAAAGATACGAATGAAAAGAGTTAAAAAATAAGAATGAGGGGAGGAATGGAAGAAAGAGTGGGAGAAGAAAAAGATAATGATGACGATGACGATGATGATGATGTCTGTTACTTTCGATCTTGTCCGAGGAGCGAGGAATGAAGCAGCCTTTCCTCTGCTCTCGTGTTAGTAAAGGACGAGAAAACAAGACACTGCTTGCTTCGATCTCGCAGAAGGAACGAGAAACAGTACGGTATTCCTCTTCATCCATTTACGAAGCGAGAACGAGAGACACCAAGCACACACAACGGCAGTAAGACAAACAGAAGAGAGGATGCAAAAAAAACTCTTCTAACTCGGCGTATGCACAACTTTTCACTCTTTTCACGCAGCTCAGCCAGACCGTCGATCTATACCCGTAAGCAGCGTGGGAGATCTGAAGTGAAGGCATCATTGTGTGCAGGAGTCTGGAGTCCGTGGATCTGAGCCTTCTCGCCGTGGGAAGCGTTTGAGTCGCGGGCAAAGCGTCGCTATGATTAAGTGTGTTTACGAAAGGCTTCTGGGGATGGGTGTGGAAAGACTCGTTCAATACAGGGTGAAGGAGGAGGAGGAGGAGGAGGAGGAGGAGGAAGAAGAGGAGGAGGATAAAAAAGGAAAGAGTTCAAGGTAGTATGTTTCGTAGGAGTCCTATTCCCTATTCTAACACCAAATCCCACTTGTTCTTATCTGATACAAAGAAGAATGTAGAAGAGGCACGAGAAGTAATGGCTGCCTCTCTAACAGTGAGGCGGCTGTCATGTAAACAAGCGAAATACACTTGTAGGGAGGGACCGTACACACACACACACACACACACACACACACACACACACACACACACACACACACACACACACACACACACACACACACACACACACACACACACACACACTTTCCCTATCTGCAGCACCATCCTCACGCTCGCTGATCCCTCTTGTCTTTAGGAAACACGCCCACATCCCGCCCTATCCTCTATCTCTCCCGGCCACCAGTCTCTCTCTCTCTCTCTCTCTCTCTCTCTCTCTCTCTCTCTCTCTCTCTCTCTCTCTCTCTCTCTCTCTCTCTCTCTCTCTCTCTCTCTACCACCACCACATATCATGCTTAATATAACACACGAGCGTTCTGTACACACACACACACACACACACACACACACACACACACACACACACACACACACACACACACACACACACACACACACACACACACACACACACACACACACACACACACACACACACACACACACACACACACACACACACACCAAGCCCTCGACCACTTCTCTTTCTCTCTCACTCGACAGAAATCCATTGCTTCTCCTGAACATCAATTTCTCTCTTTCTCTCGCTCACTCACTCTACCTACCTCCTCCTCTTCCTCCTCCTCCTCCTCCTCCTCCTCCTCCTCCTCCTCCTCCTCCTCCTCTCTCCCTTTATCTCTCCCTCTGTTATCCCGTTCCCACTCGTCTTACCACACAGAAACCATTCTAGTACCCTCTCTCTCTCTCTCTCTCTCTCTCTCTCTCTCTCTCTCTCTCTCTCTCTCTCTCTCTCTCTCTCTCTCTCTCTCTCGCTCATTTCGCTTTCAGTCGTAAGTGGAACAATTTTTCCCTCTGTCGGGGCGCGAAAACACATCACATCGCAAGGTAAGCTGACTCGTGTTGTCTGGCGGCCGCACGAATCACTCGCTTCACATATTCAGCTTGATGGAAAGGGAAAAAATATCGCGCGGTTTTCCTCCCCCCTTTTTTTTTTCTTTCCTTCTTTCTTTCTCTCTGTTTGTCTCAATGGACTTGCCTCGCTTAAGGACGCAGATTTAATAAGCCTGGAAGGAGGGTAGACAGAAAGAAAGGAAGGTAGGTAGGTAGGTAGGTAAGTTTAATTGACAGAATGGTAAATTGTAAGAGAAGGTTTTTATTGTAGCGACAACAACAACAGCAGCAACAACAACAACAACAACAACAACAACAACAACAACAACAACAACAACAACAATAATAACAGCAGCAGTATAAGTACGAAGATTGTTAATCGGTCATCCCTTGAGAAATTGAAGAGTTTGGAGAGAGAGAGAGAGAGAGAGAGAGAGAGAGAGAGAGAGAGAGAGAGAGAGAGAGAGAGAGAAAGACTACAAAAAGCCTTCGATTCTATATAACCTCCTCGGTAATTGGACTCCGGAAGTGTAAACTGTAAAGAGAGAGAGAGAGAGAGAGAGAGAGAGAGAGAGAGAGAGAGAATGTGTGTGTGTGTGTGTGTGTGTGTGTGTGTGTGTGTGTGTGTGGTGGTGGTGGTGGTGGTGGTGGTATTAGGGTACAGACAAGCGGCAGGGAGCAGCAGGCCCCGGGAAATGTGATGGCGCGGGAAAATAAGCCATAACCGACCGAGGAAATAAGAAATTGCAGTAAAGTTAATGGAAAAAGAATGATCAGCACTCTTTAATTTGCGCCCCTGGGAAGACAAGTACTATCGGAATGTTGCCTCCTCACGCGCGCAGAGAGAGAGAGAGAGAGAGAGAGAGAGAGAGAGAGAGAGAGAGAGAGAGAGAGAGAGAGAGAGAGAGAGAGAGAATTACCACTATATTTCATTCATCTCACGGATTTCAAATTTATGTAAGCGCACGAAGTTATAAATGTAGCGTTTTTTATGTGTAAAGTGACATTAATGTGAGAGAGAGAGAGAGAGAGAGAGAGAGAGAGAGAGAGAGAGAGAGAGAGAGAGAGAGAGAGAGAGAGAGAGAGAGAGTTTTAGTTGACCTGAGTGATTAAGAAACCCATCGTGACGTCGAATGTCAGTCAGGAAGAGAGGAAGGGAAGTTATGGCCCTGAACACTCCGCCCATTCCTTTCTGAACTCCGGCACAAAGTTTTCGCGTCCATTTTCGTAAAGAAGGAAATGTGAATCGTAAAGACAGGCGCTGAATTGAACTCTCAGGCAGGGCAAGGAGAAAATTTACCCGTGTGAGTCACAGGAGCTCCGTCACGATTGTAGTAGTAATTTGTAAGTTCATGTGAAGGTAGTTTGCTTTTTTTTTTTTTTTAGCTTTGAAGGAGACTATTCAAACTTCAAACAGCAGACAGTGATGCTTATGGAAAAAGACAGGATTGTTTTTCTCTTTTGTCTTTCATGAATATTGGAACTTTTATTTAAACAGCTGACATTCATGATTATAGACACAGTATTATTTTCTCTTTTTTTTTTTTTTATCTTTCAAGTAAAATATTCGAACTTTTCAAACAAGAGACAGTCACGGTTATAAAAAGAGACATGAGTTAAACCAGTGAAAATTTACATTCTGTTGCCTGTAATTTATGTCAGTATTACAATATGAAAACCAGTAAATAAGGAAAAGTTATGTACCTTTTGTTTTTTAACCCGTGTTGTCCTGAAGGCAAGTGGTACTCATCGTGAAAACACTTGCTGTCAGTCCTAATAAACTAAATGAGAAGTTGTTGTGTTTGATGAGTAATTAAATGATGTGCAAGGCCTGGATTAAGTATCATCTTTTAATTAATATTGTGCTATAATGGTTTCTAGAATGTAATGAAGCTGATGCCGTAGTACTGAAAGGGTTACAAGATTAGACCGACATGTGTAGAGAAAGAGATACGTAATTATATGTAAGCCAGAGGAAAAATTATATATTGTTACTGAAATTTCCGTTATGATTACAACATGAAAAGGAATTTATATATGTACACTAAAAATTATGATGTTTTGTTTTCCAAGCGACGATTTAACATTCCAAAAACAACAGACTCCCTTGAAGTTAACACCAAGAGAATTTCCATTTACAGTGCAATTGCCCGAAGCTGTGTCTTTATTACAGCATGAACATTTATTCATAGCATGTGGA
>NC_087152.1:4807500-4810000 GCF_035594125.1 Scylla paramamosain | reverse complement strand
GAGAGAGAGAGAGAGAGAGAGAGAGAGAGAGAGAGAGAGAGAGAGAGAGAGAGAGAGAGAGAGGAGAGAGCCAACCTTGCATATACTATTTTCTTTTCCTAGAATGACGTATGGAGTGGCGTGTGTGTGTGTGTGTGTGTGTGTGTGTGTGTGTGTGTGTGTGTGTGTGTGTGTGATTCAATTTTAATATTTGTATTTTGATACTCGAAATTCATTCATTGTATTTTCTTTCTAATGGTGAAACGCTTCAGCCAGCCACACACACACACACACACACACACACACACACACACACACACACACACACACACACACACACACACACACACACACACACACACACACACACACACACACACACACACACACACACACACACACAAGGACGCAACGGACACAGCATGAATTAAGCATCAGTACTTCTCTTGCATAATTAAGAAGTAAAAGAAAAGAATAAAAAAAAAATTAAAAGTGTAGGGTCGAGTGAGGCAGTAAATTAACTTGATAAGCTTAATGCAAAGGAGAAAACAGATCCACAGTAATAAAACGAATAATTATAATAATGGTGGTAGTAGTAGTAGTAGTAGTAGTAGTAGTAGTAGTAGTAGTAGTAGTAGCAATAATAGTAACAGCAGCAATAATAATAACAATAACGATAATAATTACAATAAAATACATTCTTAAAGTACGAAATTGCAATAAATAAACAGACATAAAGTTTTAAAAAGTGAAATGAATAAGAAAATATCAAACTCAAACAGACTCTTGAAGAATTAAAAGAACAGAAGAGAGAGAGAAGGAGGAGGATGAGGGGGAGGAAGAGGAGGACGAGGAGGAGAAAGAAGTAGAAGAGGTGGTGGAGGAGGTGGAGGAGGAGGAGAGGGAGCAAGAAGAGGTGGTGGAACAGGAAGTGAGACGGAAAAAAGTATACTAGAGAATAAAAAGTGGAAAAAAAGACTTTAAACCGCACGAGAGAGTAAAAACAGAGAGAGAGAGAGAGAGAGAGAGAGAGAGAGAGAGAGAGAGAGAGAGAGAGAGAGAGAGAGAGAGAGAGAGAGAGAGTAATGTATTAATGAGAAAGCAAAGTAGGAACATAGTGTTATGCAAATGAACGGTGCGAAGGCTGCTACTGTGTGTGTGTGTGTGTGTGTGTGTGTGTGTGTGTGTGTGTGTGTGTGTGTGTGTGTTGCTATGTGTTATCCTTCCTCCCCTTCCTTTTTTATTTCTCTCTCTCTCTCTCTCTCTCTCTCTCTCTCTCTCTCTCTCTCTCTCTCTCTCTCTCTCTCTCTCTCTCTCTCTCTCTCTCTCTCTCTCTCTCTCTCTCTCTCTCTCTCTCTCTCTCTCTCTCTCTCTCTCTCTCTCTCTCTCTCTCTCTCTCTCTCTCTTGATCCCTTTACTTTTCTTTCACTCCTTTTCTATTGTCTCTCCTCTCTTTCTCTCCTCCCACCAAGCCTTCTCCTATTCCTTCTTCCTCCTCTCCCTCCTAATTTTTCTTCACCCTCTCCTTGTCCTCTCCCTTAGTTTTCTTACCTCTCCAGTTTCTCTTTCTTCCCCTGCCCTTACTTTGCTATTCTTTCTTCTTCCTTTCAATATATTATTCTTTCCTCTCTCCTCTTCCCTCCCCTCATCTCTCCCCCACCTCTTACACTCTTTTTTCTTTCTTCCTTCCATCAATATTTCTTTTCTTTAGTGGCATATCCGCAAGTCTTTATATTCTCTCTCTCTCTCTCTCTCTCTCTCTCTCTCTCTCTCTCTCTCTCTCTCTCTCTCTCTCTCTCTCTCTCTCTCTCTCTCTCTCTCTCTCTCTCTCTCTCTCTCTCTCTCTCTCTCTCTCTCTCTCTCTCTCTCTCTCTCTACTTTTTATCCTCTTCTCTAAGCCATTCACTCTTTCCTTCCCCTCTTTTCTCCCCTTTTTTTGTTTCCACCTCACATTTCTCTTCCTCAAAACCTTATCCTCTTCATTCTTTATCTGAGTTTTCTTCTTTTTTTTTTCTTTCTCTTTACTCTTTCACCTGTTCGTCATCATGGTTTTCTTTTTCTTCCTTCGTTCTCCTCGTCCTTCTTTTAGGTGTGGTCTTGTCACTTTTCCTTTTTCCTTCAGTTTTCCTCCTGTTCTTCTCTTCTTCCCTTCCTTCCTTCCTTCCTTCCTGCTATGTATTCTTGTCACTTTTCGTTTCCTTAATTTTCCTCCTCCTCCTCCTCCTCCTCCTCCTCCTCCTCCTTCTGGCGGCCCAAGGAATAAATTATGACGCATGGAAGACATTTTTTGTGGCGGTGGTGGTTGATTGTGGTTGACTTGTGGTGGTGGTGGTGGTGGTGGTGGTGGTGGTGGTAGTGGTGATGGAAAGCCGGAAATACAAAGCGAAGCAGCACGCGGAGGCAAGACGTAATGAGATAATTAGATCTGTGGGATATAATGAGATTTATTGGGATAGCTGGGAAAGGCCAAATTTTCCTGGGTGCAGACGGTCACGGTAACAACAACTCTAACGACTGTAAC
>NC_087152.1:4787500-4802500 GCF_035594125.1 Scylla paramamosain | reverse complement strand
TTACGCGCGCACACACGTATACACACTCCCCTCTTCGTGCTCTCGGGTGCATGGTAATCCCTCAGTCAAGTTTTACAGCAATATATGTACCATGCATTCCCGTCAGGTTGTAATTTGACACTGTATGATATATAGTTCTGCGCGTGTACCTACGAGATAGATCACTCTGTCCAACCTCTCTCTCTTTTTCACCACCTCCCACCCCTCCCTCATTTCGGCTCCCGCGCTCCGCTACGCTCGCTCCCGCTGCCTGGACTTCCGTTTTCTCTCGCCCCTGACCCGCGGCCCTGTACGTGTTCAGTGTTGGGGGAACGAGAAAAAGAATCGCATGGTTTGGAGGGAGTGACGTGCGGTTGTGTTTGGATTAAGTGCTTGATTTTACTTGATTGTTATGTACAGGGCGTGCGTTAAGTTTTGTTGTTGTTGTTGGTGTTGTTGTTGTTGTTGTTGTTTTATATAGTGTTATTTTTTTTTCTATATTTTTTGTTGAACAGTGTGGTTATTTTTTTTTATTTAATGTACGTGTGAGTGTGTGTTTGTTTGTGTGTTAAAAAGGCACAGTTGTTGTGTATATATTTTCTTTACATAAATATTTTTGTCTGTTAAGTGCGTGCCTCCTCTCTTGTTTACTTTTCGTTATTTACATGTTTATTTTTTATTTTTATTTATCCTTTCTTTTTTCCTGTGTCTGAAAGTGTATACGCTCCCACAGTTAGTTTTTTTTTTATTTCATTGTGTGTGTGTGTGTGTGTGTGTGTGTGTGTGTGTGTGTGTGTGTGTGTGTGTGTGTGTGTGTGTGTGTGTGTTTGAATGTGTTCCTTTCCTATTTTTTTATTTCCTTCCCTTGTGTGTGTGTGTGTGTGTGTGTGTGTGTGTGTGTGTGTGTGTGTGTGTGTGTGTGTGTGTGTGTGTGTGTGTGAGTTGCGAAATGTATATGTTCTACTCGGTTTTTCTTCTTCATCCTGTTTTTTTTTCTTCTTTTTTTATATTCCGTGCGTGTTGTTGTTTTCCCACTTCTTTTTATTTCATTTCCATGCTGGCAAGAGCCTTCATGGAGCTCGTATGAAGAAAGGAAAATAAAGAAAAAAAAACAGTAGAGGAAATAACACGCAATGGAAGAATCTAACTGAAAATAAATGGTAAGGTTAAAGTCTGACATCACAACACTGGGAAAAAAAAATAATAATTAAGACTGAAACTGGTAGAGTGAGAAAGAGAGAGAGAGGTGAGAGTGAGAGAGAGAGAGAGAGAGAGAGAGGAAAATAAAAGAAGTTGAAAAGGCAAAGATTAATAAGAAGTGTGAGAGAAAACTGCAGGCATGAAAATAGTGAAGTGACGGTTGTGAAGAAAACAAGGATGCCCTAAAGGTGATATAAAGAGGAGGAGGTCAGATTTGATTACAAGAAGAGGAAGAAGAAGATGATGAAGAAGAAAAAAGAAGAAGAAGGCATGAGGAGGAGGAAGAGGAGGAGGAAGAGGAGGAAACAACAAATATGATGACGAATTTGAGTTAACGACAAGAAAGAGAAAGAAGAAAAGATAAATAAAACCACCACCACCATCACCACCACCACTACCACCACCACCACCAAGAGTCTATCCAATTGATTACTACTTTCCTTTTGTGCTTACACTCAGCAAACACAAAGCTTCTAATGACAGCAATAACAACAATTACCCCCATCACCACCACGACCACCACCACCGCCACAGGGACCGCGGCTTTAGGGCAAACACCTGAATACCTTTCCTTTATGCAAAGTGGAGTCTTTCATTCGCTCGTGAATAGTATATATGTTTCCTGAGGGCGAGTAGGGAAGGGAAGGGTATAGGGGCAGTAAACTCTCTCTCTTTGTGTTTTCCTGTATGGCTCTCGTTTTATTGTGTTTTTAAAAGCGGCTTTGTCAACGGAGTGATATACAGTATTTTTTAAACTGATAGTAGGTCGAAGCGAGGAGGAGGAGGAGGAGGAGGAGGAGGAGGAGGAGGAGGAGGAGGACAGTATTTCTTAGCCAATGCAAGGATGACGAGAGGAATGAAGATAGGTATGGTTAGGTTACGTTAGCTCAAGTTAGGAGTTTAGATTAGACTAGGATTTTATGCTAGTTTGGGTTAGGTCAGGTCAGGATAGGATGTTATGTTAGATTAGGTTAGGTTAATTAGGGTTAGATTATATTAGGTTAAGTTAGGGTAGGGTAGATTAGGTTAGATTAGGCTGGTCCGAAGAACATTAGGTGAGTCTCAACGAACTCAACCAAGCCAAGCCAAAACGAATAATATTTCTCATCTATTACAAGAAAGAGAATGGAACGTTTAAGTGACATTAGGCCAGGTTAGGTTACACTGAGTAAGGCAAAGGCCGGAGAAACATCACATGAACTCAGTGAACCTTTAAAGACGAGACATAATGTTCAGAAAATTAGATAGACGAGAGAAATTAGTGTGGGAAGAAAACTCGAGATGAAGCAGCATTACTTACATCGTCTCTGCCTCGGAGGAAAACTCGAAACATTAAAGAAAAACGAGGCAATGTCTCAAGAAAAAAAAAAAACAGAGGTCTTCGAGGAGACGAAAAGACAAAGAGCGAGACTGAGGCGAGGCGAGGCGAGACGATGCGAAGTGAGGACGAAATGAGGCGAGACAACTAACTAAGCAGGCGGCGACAGCGGCGGGAGGGTTAGGACACGCATGAGTGGTGGTGGTGGTGGTGGTGGTGGCAGCGAGTAGGTAACAGACAAGAACGTGTGAAGCACCCAGAGGAAACATGAAAATTACACCCGTTCTTTAATACGCTTCCTGAACTACCCAGTACTTCTCTTCCTTATTATATTGCATTAAGTGAAGCAGGAAGGTTGTTGAGAGGACATGAGAGGATGGGAGAGGAGAGTCGTGACAGAGGGCAGGACAAGCAGGCAAGCAAGCAGGGGTATGTTGTATTCAGCCCTGCTCCTTACCCCTCTCTCACATCTCCTGGGGCGCCGACAGCAATTACGAAGAGGCAGGTGAGGGAGGTTGAGAGGGAGCAGTGGGTAATGGAGGAAAAGGAGAGAAGGGAAAGGAAGGGGAGGAGGAGGAGGAGGAGGGAGAGGATGAGATGTGAGGAAGTCGTTCAGTCAGCGTGACGTATGATCCCCGCAGCGCCAAGAGGGAAGGAATGAAGGAATGAAGGAAGGAAGCATGTAGCAAGAAGATAAGGGAGGAAAGAAGGAAAACAAGAAAGCACTAAGGAAAAAAATAATAAGGAAGAAAGGGGAAAAGGAGAAAAGAATTCAGGGATGGGAAGAGAGAGAGGAATGCATGAAGGAATTGGAATAAACAGAAGGAAGGAAGGAAGGAGGGGAGGGATAGAGAAAATAAAAACAGGATAGAAAGAACGAAAGAGGGGAGGAATAAGGCAGGTGAGAAAACAAGGAAGGAAATATGGTGAAAGGAAAGAGAGAAGGAAACAGGAGATCACGAAGGGAAGAAAAATAAGCAGGGAAGACTGGAAAAGTGCAAGAATGAGAACGTAAAGGAAGAGAGAAAGGAAAATGAGAATGAGATGAAAGAATAGAAGGGAGACAAAATAAAGAAAAACAACAAGATAAAAGACAAAAACACTTAGAAAGAAGGCGGAAATGAGAAAGTGAAGAAGGAAAGGAGGAAATAGATTAAAAACAAGGATAAGAAGAATGGAAAACAGGGAAAACACATAAAAAATGACATGAAAAGGAAAAAGGGAAGCAATAGAGAGAGTTAGTGACGAAACGGAGAAGAAAATATGATAAAAGGGAGGAAGAAAAACAGGAAGAATATCAGGAGGAAAGAACGAAGATAGGAGTGAGAGGAAGCAAGGAAAGGAAGAGGAAAAATAAAAGCAAAGGAAGTACAGAGTTATAAGTAAGGAAGAAGTGAATAAGAAAAAGGAAGGAAGGAGAAGGACGAAAGCGGAGCAGATACTAAGAAAGGAAGTAAAGGAGAGTTGAAAAGAAATGAAAGATGATAACGGGATAAGCCAGAGAGAGAGAGAGAGAGAGAGAGAGAGAGAGAGAGAGAGAGAGAGAGAGAGAGAGAGAGAGAGAGAGAGAGAGAGAGAGGAAAAGGGAGGCGAGGGGAAGAGGTCCTTAGGGAGAAGAAAGAAATAAGAGGAAGGCGAGAGAAGGAAAAGAAATGAAGGAGAGAGAGAGAGAGAGAGAGAGAGAGAGAGAGAGAGAGAGAGAGAGAGAGAGAGAGAGAGAGAGAGAGAGAGAGAGAGAGTGAGTTATAGGAATACGATCACCACTCTCTCTCTCTCTCTCTCTCTCTCTCTCTCTCTCTCTCTCTCTCTCTCTCTCTCTCTCTCTCTCTCTCTCTCTCTCTCTCTCTCTCTCTCTCTCTCTCTCTCTCTCTCTCTCTCTCTCTCTCTCGCTCTCTCTCTCGGAACATGAAGTATTGGGGGCCACAAAGCTGGTCATCAAAACTTGCGGGATAAGGAGACACTGTTGGGTGGGAGGGGCGGCGAGGCACACCAAAACACAACACAGTATTGGCAAAGAGTAGAAGATGTAATAGGAGTGCTTCAGTGCGTCACAAGATTCAACGTGGGGATAATTAGGTCAGGTTTCTTCATTCAGGGAACAAGTTTGAGCGAAAACAAGGGGATATGATGAAAAGAAGGGAAGGTAGAAAGGATAAGAGAAAAAGAGAACGGGGGACAGAAGTGAGAGGAAATGAGAAAAGGAGTAAAAGGAAAATGAGAAGAAGTATATTAGACTAACAGGAAATGTATCTTATCACTGAAAGAGATTATTATTATTCTTTTTTTTATAATCACCTATAACTTTTACTCTCTTCATTAGCTCTATTGTTTAAAAATGACAAAACCAACCTCATATTCTCTCTTTCCATGTGTCTATGCAAACATATTTCTTAGAGCACTTTGAATTTTAGCAGCGGACGAACATAACAAGGAACGGATCAAGAAAATGAGCAAAAAAAAAAAAAAAAAAAAAAAATTTCGGTCCTAATGGTTACGAAAATCGGTTTAAACGGTTCTAAATCGGTTCAAATAATCAAAATGAGTTCAGATTGTTCAAAATTGGTTCAAATGCCCCAAAATCAGTTCAAGTAGATAAAAAGATAGTTCAAATAGTTCAAAATCGGTTTAAATTCACAAAAATCGGTCAAAATAGATGAAACTGTGTCATGTATGAGAGGAACGAACTCGGCAAGGGCGTGTTTAGTGACTACTCAGCCAATGGACAGTTTCAGGAGGAGCTTGGATAAATTCATGGGTGGCGATAACTGACGGCAAGGTTTAAAAGCCTAAGAGTCGATTGGTGTGGCTCGACTACTAGCAGTTCGCAGGCTTTTTTTGTTTTTTTCTTTCTTTTACCCTTGCATTAAAAAGAAGGTACAGCAGAATGATAAGAAAAAAAAATACAGGACGGAACATTGTATATCTTAGTCAGGCGAAGTATGTGGTACGATAAAGCTTAGAGTTTGAGCTTTAAAAAAAACAAAATACGAGAAAAATCAGTAAATATGTGGGTAGGATGTTATTTTCTTGGTGGTGCATTGAAGCATTACAGAAAAAAAAATAGAAAGTACTGAGTGTAATCAAAGAAATGAGAGGATAAGCTTAGAAATATACGAAGAATGTTAAAAGCAATAAAAAAAATAGTGTAGGACAAAGCAGAATAATGCAGTATAAAAACAAGAGAACAGGAGAGGCGAAGGACAGCCAGCCCGACGCAACACAGGGCGAGGCAAAACACAGCGCTGCGTGACACAACACATATTGCAATGTAACACGAGATAATACAATGCAACAATACCAAGGAAACAGAACAGCACAGCACACAACACACAACACGCTCAGACAACACAGCTAACGCAACACACCTGCGTGGAAATAGCAATGATATTTTTTTTCTTTTATCGTTTGTTTTTAGAATTCATAATATTAATATTTTTTTTATACAAGTTTCGCATGAATTAAATTAGCTGTTTCATTTAGAATTCTCTTTCTTACGCAGGAGCGATTGAGCAAACTTTTTTTTTACTCTTTTTATTATGTTTGCCATCAGAATTCATAGTAAAACTCTTTCTTTTTTTAAACACATCTTTGGAATTCATAATCACACGTATTTTTATATTAGTCTTCCAGCGTGTAAGTCAAAGGGAAGCACCTCATCTCATACCAACCAATTGACTTGAAGTTCTTAAAAACTTAAACAACACCAATAGAGAGAGAGAGGGGGGGGAAAGAAAAAAGTCGGGAAAGAGGGGAAAAAAAGAAAAGAGTCGGCAAGTTTATATATATTTTTTCCATCCTTAACTTTGAACTTTTAAAAGAGGGCACTGGTGGAAAAGAAGTGGATGAAGGGAGGGACGGTAAAAAAAAAAAAAAATATAGAGGCGAGGGAAAAATGTATTTGTCAGTTGAGAGGGAAAGTAATTTGTCATCGTGTTGTTGATGAAGGAAGTCAGTGAGTCAATTTAAGCCTCAGTTAGTGAAGGAGAAAGGTAAGGAAGGAAGGAAGGAAGGAAGGAGAGAGGGGAGGGAGGGAGGGAGGGAGAGAGAGGAAGAGGGAACGATGGAAAAAAGAGAAGGGAGAATTTGAGATCTAAGTAAAGAGAGAAAAGTTTGAAGTAGGGAGAGAAAAGAAGAAACAGATAAAAGGAAATAGGAAGGCAAGTAGAGAGAGACCAGTGAAGGAGGAAGGAAGGAAGGAAGGAAGGAAGGAAGGAAGAAAGAAAGGAAGGAAGGATAAAAGAAGTTAAGTGCAAATAGATGAAAGGAAGATGGAAAGAAAAAGAAATAGGGAGTGAGACTTCGAGAGGAGGAGGAGAGGAAGGAAGGAAGAGAGAAGGAAATGAGTAAGAAGTATTTACGGAAGGAAGAAGGCAATAAAGCAAGAGGGAAATGGAGAGAAGAGAAGTGAGAAGTAATTAGGAAAGGAGGGAGGGAAATTGGATAAAAGGAAACAAGTAGAGAAGAAGGAAGGAAGAGAGAGTGATGCAACAGGGGAAAAAAATGACGGGGAAAGGAAGACAGGAAACAAGACGAGGAGGAGAAAGATGTAGAGAGAGAGAGAGAGAGAGAGAGAGAGAGAGAGAGAGAGAGAGAGAGAGAGAGAGAACGGAGAGGAACAGAAGGAAAGGATTTAGAGCGGCAAACGTGATATACAACAACATTTGGTGCGAATAAACACTGTTACAGATGCTCATTCACCACCACCTGCACCACCGCCTTCCTCACCACCACCACCACCACCACCACCGCTGCCTCCGCGTTAGTTTGTTAGCCCAGTCATGTGTCAACACCACTTTACCTCCCATCACCACCAGCCACCGCTATCACGACTACCATTACCACGTGGCTCAACATTGCACTGATAACAATAATATGCAAGGGTAGTGAGAATGTGTGTAGTTTGTTATTTTTTTTCGCTTAATGAGATATAACGTTGGTTGGTAGGTAAGTAGATAGATAGATAGATAGATAGATAGATAGATAGGTAAATAGATAGAATGTGAAGTTTTCCTAAATTTTCTTCTTAACATTGACAGGTAGTCGCATGGATAGATAGACAGAGAGGTAGATAGATATAAAATGGAATGATAGATGAATGAAATGATAGATATATAGGAAGATAGATAGAAACATGAATAGATATTTTATTAAACACAACAAAATAAAACACATCACATTTGTAAAACTCTTATCACACACACACACACACACACACACACACACACACACACACACACACACACACACACACACACACACACACACACACACACACACACAAGCAGGTCAACAAATGGATTACCGGCACAACTACCACCACGAGACGCCGCCTCGCTCCTCCGCCTCACCTGACGTGCCCTTCAAGGTGACGGCTCACTTTGTATTGCGCGGAAGTTTATTGCTGCTTCACCACACGAGCGCGACTGTCGACTTCCATAACGACGCTGTTGTTGGTGAAGTTCGCGGGTGAAATCTAATTTTACTTGTCTTCACCTGAGTTTTGCTCCCGGTGCTGCTTGTCCTATTTTTTTCTTTTTTTTTCTCTCTTTTAAGTCAGATTGAGTGAAGGGAAAATGTCTTTAGTTTATTCACGTTTAATTAAAAAGAGTAAAATTGAAATGTTTTTATGTCACTTTCTTCTTCCTCTTTTATTTCTATTTCTTTTATTCAGGTTGAATGAAGCGAAAGTATATCTTTAATTCATTCATATTTCATAAAAAAAAAAAAAAAAAGTTAAGATTTAAAGATGCCACTCCTGCATCTAAGACTACTACTGCAGTAGTAGTCTTAGGTTAGGTTAGGTTAGGTTTTTATTTATTTATTTATTTATTTATTTATTTATTTATTTATTTATTTATTTTATTTTATTTTATTTTTTGAGATAGAATGGAGTGGGAATAAAGAGTTAAAATGAGTTGATATTTAAAGATATTTCATACACTAATGGTCTTCCGGAGTGTTGGTGTTTCTTTCCTCTGTTTCTTTCTTTTCTTTTCTATTAGTTCCTTTAGTTTTTCTTTTCCTTAGTTCCTTTAAGTTTCATAAAAAAAAAGAGTTAAGTTTGAAAATATTCCAAGCAATAGTAATTTTTGTGTGTGGTGGCGTTTTTTCTTCTCTTTGTGGGATGGTGTTTTGAAAAGATGCCATCGCTTTCTTTAAATTCCGAGTTGTTGAGATTTAGAGATATCCCGCCACGATGATGCATCCTTGGCCATCATTCACCATTACTTCAACGTTTACTGCTCTTCTGGGGTTGCTAATTGCTTTCCTCCTTCCTCTCGTGGTCTGGCGGTACAAAACTTTCTATTCTACCATTATTTTGTCCGTCTCACTAATGCAAGAGTTAAAAAGTATCGTCACATTTTCATCCCTTCCACTGGCAAACTCTGGAACTCTGCTTGTTTCTGTTTTTATCCACCGACCTCATACGAGTTTTTTTTTCCTTTTTCTTTTCTTTTCTTTTTGTTTTTAAGGCAAGAGCATCAAGAACTCCACAACTAAATTGGGTAACCAGATAGGAATTCTTTTCTCTGCTTTCTTTTTTCTGGAGTGCAGTAATTAAAGGAGTTTTTTTTTTTTTTGTCTCCCTCGTTGTTTTTGTAGTCATTTGCCAGCCTCCTCTTTCTGGGACGTCTTTCCAAGGAGAACACTTGTACATCCAGTTCCTGTAACCCCCAACATCAAGTATTCCTATCACTGGCCGACCCACAGACACGATTCCTGGTAAGACGAGGAGTGGAGCTTGGTGTGTGTGTTTGTGTACAGTGAAAAGCTTGTATACTAAGTGGAGGTGGAGTAGACTTTATCACGAAGGGGAGACTCGTGTTTATAAAGAAAAGCGTTTGTGTGTGCATAGCTGCGTTTATTTATGTGTTAACTGGAAAACTTTAAGGATTGCAAGAGAGAGAGAGAGAGAGAGAGAGAGAGAGAGAGAGAGAGAGAGAGAGAGAGAGAGAGAGAGAGAGAGAGATGAGTGGCAGCGGAGTTAATAAGGGAGAGAAGAGGAGAAAAATTTCACTCTCGACTTCCATAAATCAAGCCTGGCGTACGTGTTGTTGTTGTTGTTGTTGTTGTTGTTGTGTTTGTTGTTGTTGTTGTTGTTGTTGTTGTTGTTGGCCAGGTGGTTGAAGTGGTGATGGTGGTTGTAGTTTGCGTCTTCACAACATTATTATCCAACAGTTCCTCCTCCTCCTCCTCCTCTTTGATGTCTCTGGTCTGATTTCCTTTGTTTTCCTTTTGTATACCTGTCCTTTCATCATCACTATCATCATCATCATCATCATCATCATCCTCATCTTCATCTTCATCATCATCACCACCTTCTGTTTCCTCCTCCTCCTTCTCCTCTTCCACCACACGCACGCCTCGCCATCTCCGCAGCACCATCTTGGCCTCATAAAACCTCATCCTCACCTCCTCACTACCCTCGCTGTTTACTTCCCCTGATCTCAACTGGAAAAAAAAAATGTATTCCTTTCCTCCTCCTTTTACCTCCTCCTCTCTCCTCTCATCTTCTCCCCCTTCTCCTCTTTCCCCACACGCATATCTTCTGACATGTACTCGTATACCTGTTTGTTTATGTATGTATGTGTGTATGTGTGTATATGTCATTATTTTTCTTCCCCTGTCGGTAGCGTGCGGGATAAAGAAAACGAAGCGCTCACTAATCTTGACAGGAGAGACTATGATAAAGTGACGGTCTTAAGTTAGCAACGTTAATATTAAACTGATGTGGCGTGAGGCAGCGGTGGCGGCGGCGTTTATTAGTGTTTATGTATGGCGGCTTGTGAGGTGACTGGCTGGATGTCTGGCTGACGGAGTGATTGACTGGCTGAAATACTGTCTGTCTGCGTAGTTAACTGATATAATTCATGACTGGCTGACTGAAAGATTAGCTTGTTGGTTGATTCTGGCTGACTAACTGGCTGACTGGTTGATTAATTTGACTGGCTGACTAACTGACTGACTCACCGACCGACCAACTGGTTAACTGAACTGTCTGATTGATTAGCTGAGTAACTGGATGACTGGTTGACTTACTGATTAGCTGAGTAACTGGATGACTGATTGACTTACTGAGTGGCTGTTTGACTAAGCAACTCTGGTCAGTTGGAAGACAAACTGGACGAGCAACTGATGACTAACTGATTGGCTGGTCAACTACTGAACGCCGAAGTGATGATCATTTGCTGATTGGCTGGCTGACAAACTATTACGTTAAGTGGCTGGGTACCTGCTTGAGTCAGTCGTGGATAACTGACTGAAGACAACAAAATGGTTAACAAACTGACAGAATGACTACAATTTATTTATTTTTTTTATTTATTTATTTATTTTTTTTTTTTTTAGCACGAAAGGCTAGCTATCAGGTACACAGTAATAATCTCCACTGAAATGTCCATCCAGTTTGCTGAAAATTATATGCGTGAGCTGTGTTGATACGTACATTTTTGCATATTATAATTCTTTCATTTATGATTCAAACGACAACGAACTGGGTAAGAGTTATTAAAATTCTCTCTCTCTCTCTCTCTCTCTCTCTCTCTCTCTCTCTCTCTCTCTCTCTCTCTCTCTCTCTCTCTCTCTCTCTCTCTCTCTCTCTCTCTCTCTCTCTCGTTTGTTCCCTTTTCTACTTAGTTTCAGCCTATTCTTTTTCCTCCCACAAACTCACACACCATTATTTTTTCTCAAGCTTTTGGCCTCTCAGCTAATTTGCCATTCCCTTTCCACCTCCTCTTCCTTCTTCTCGTTACTCCTCTTACCACTTCCTCCTCTTCCTTCTTCTCGTTACTTCTCTTACCATCTCTTCTTCGTCCTCCTCCTCCTCCTTCTCCTTTCCTCCTTTCCTTCCCTCTTCTCCCCGATCCTCTCTCTTTTCGGCTTCCTATATGAGGGCCATCTCTCTCTCTCTCTCTCTCTCTCTCTCTCTCTCTCTCTCTCTCTCTCTCTCTCTCTCTCTCTCTCTCTCTCTCTCTCTCTCTCTCTCTCTCTCTCTCTCTCTCTCTCTCTCTCGGCCCAGTACAAAGTTATGAGCACTTTCTTCTGCTTGTTCTTTCTTGGTTATTATTTCTCTCTCTCTCTCTCTCTCTCTCTCTCTCTCTCTCTCTCTCTCTCTCTCTCTCTCTCTCTCTCTCTCTCTCTCTCTCTCTCTCTCTCTCTCTCTCTCTCTCTCTCTCTCTCTCTCTCTCTCTCTCTCTCTCTCTCTCTCTCTCTCACAATCAGTCAGTCAATCAACCAATCACGCCGCAGTACCTCACTATTACTGAGCCAATCGCGTCCTGTGGCCCCCAATCCCCCAGCCAATCATAGCGCCCTAACGAGTACCGCAACTTGCTAATTGGTCCTGGTCATCTTGCACTCATTACTTTGCTGTGTATCCTTTGCTTGAGTTTCCCCTATGTATATTTTTTAATTGTCTCCCCTAAGTGTGTGTGTGTGTTTTTTTTTTTTTTAATTATTGTTTCCCCTGTTTGTGTTTTCATTGTGGTTTTATGTGTCGTGTTTGTGTCAAGTTTAGTTCAGTGTGTGGTGGAAATTCGAGGGAGTTTTCTTTGATGTACGTTATTTATTTTATTTATTTATTTTATTTATTTTTTTTTTGTGTTACCGTTTTCGTTCTTCATTTGGTTTCGATTGTCTTTATGTGATTTATTTATTTATTTATTTTTTGTTATGTTTGTGGTATTGTGTGTGTGTGTGTGTGTGTGTGTGTGTGTGTGTGTGTGTGTGTGTGTGTGTGTGTGTGTGTGTGTGTGTGTGTGTGTGTGTGTGTGAGTGATGGAGATTTGTTGCGTTTTTCTTTTTTTTATGTGATACTTTTCTTTTGTTTTTCTGTTGCTATTTTTTTTTTTATCCTCTTGTTTGTTTGTTTGTTTTCATTCATCCGTTTCGTTCTTGCTGTGTTCGCGTCAAGTTTTGCTTAGCGCTTAATGGAATTGTGACATAATTTTCTTACGAGATTTTTTTTTTTTTGTGTCACTATTTCCGTTCCTGTTTTGGTTTATATCCTTACTGACCTTTTTTTCTTCTTCTTCTTCTTTTCTATGCCTTTTTGTGTGTCTGTTACCAGTTCCTCCCTGCATAAACATCGTTTTTCTCATGTGCTTCTTTACTTACACTTGATACTGTTGTTTTTCCCTCCTTCCTCTCATTCATCTAGCGGTCAAAATGCCTTTAACCTTTGTCTTCCACCTTCTCTTTGCTGCATATGAAAACTCCATCCTTTCTCTCTCCATGTGAAGTTTGCGTAGTTTTCTCTTGTTTTTCTTATTCTCTCTCTCTCTCTTTCTTTTTTGGGGGGCATTTTTTCATAATTTACTTTGCCATTTTGCCATTTTTCTGATCTTTCGTAATTCTGTTTTTTTTTTTTTATAAGGATTTTTATTTTTCGTGTGTATAGGTCATGGAAACATGTTTTTCATCTTTCGTGTTTTCTTTCTGTGTATTTTTCTAATTTCCATTCCTCTTTTCTTTCCAATTACGTTTTTTTCAATGTATACATCGTGGAAGCCAATATTCTTCTTTTTCTTGTTTTCTTCTTTAGTGTAAATTTTCTCCTCTTTTTTTCTTTCTAACTTTTTTCCTTGTCATCTCCAATTCTGCTTGAGCGTTAGTGCACTTTTGTTTGTATTGGTCATGAAAAGTTGCATATTTTTCTCTTTTACCACATTTATTTCTATCTTATTATACTTATTTTTTCTCCTCCACCTCCTCCTTAATTCTGGTTTCGTTAGGAGGTATTTTGCGTGGATTGATAATGAAAACTGGTACATATTTTTCATTCTCTCCGTCGTGTATCCTGAAGTAATGGAGTTTTCCCCCTATTTGCATTCTCATTTCACTCGTTATCATTTTGCGTGTATTAGTCATGGAAGTTTATACGGATTTTTAATTAGGTTTTTTTCCCTCAGTGCTGGACTTTCTTCCGTTTATTTTCATTCCTATTTTTTTTTATTCTATTCTCGTTTTATTCCCATTTCGGTAATTTTTTTTTTTTGTGATCGATTATGAAAACGTGATGCTTTTTTTTTTTTTTTTAGTAATTTTCATCATTATAACCATTAGTGCGGAGTGTATTTTAACCATATTTCCATTCTCATTATTCTATTTATTCCTATTCGTGTTGTTTTATTTGTATCTGTCATCTGTCTAGTTTTTCTTTTTTTTCCCCCGTTTTATGTTTAGCTGTGTACATTATCCTTTGCTTCCAGTTGTGTTCTTTTAACCTTTTTAAATCTTGCTTCGTACGCGTTATTTTGTTTTATATCTGTCATGAAAACGTGCTTATCCTCTTTTTCTTGTGATATACCACCAAGCATCTTTCCATCACATTGTAGTGCACGTTTGTTTCACTTATTTTTGTTCTCATTTAACTTCGTATCGTTCCTAATTATGGTTTCGAAAGATGCCTCACTGTGTTCATCAATCATGTAAATGTACGTGTATTACTAGGATTTATTTTTCATCGTATATCATCAGCTCCTTTCCATCACGCAGCGTATTTTCTCCTATTTCCTTTCTCTTTTTACTCCTTATCCTTCGTAATAATAGTCTCGTTTAATATTGTTTTGTATCTGTCAGCCATAGGAATTTTCACTTTTTGTGTTTCTTCTTTTACACGTACTACTGGCTCTTCTTTCTCTTCATTAATGTGTTTTGTATTCCCTTTTGCTATCCCATTTTATTCCTCATCCCCCAAATTATCGTTTTGTTAAATGTTTTATGTACTTTGGTCATGGAAAAGTGTGTGTGTGTGTTTGTGTTTGTGTGTGTGTGCGTTATTCGTATCATCTTATCGGGAATGAAATCGTGGGTACTAGTATTTCATTTATTATTTTTCGTCCTTCACTAACTTTTCACCGTCCATTCAGCCCGCGTGGGTAAAGGGAAGATAATGTACACAGCTGCTTTATAGGAATACCAAAGTAGTAATTTTCTTGCTGCTCCTTTCCTCTTACTCTGCTTATGTGGAGGAGAAAACAACGAAAGTGTAGTATTTCCCTTGTTACTTTTCGTGATTATTCTTACTGCTCTTCTGGAGTATGATTTTTAAAGAGACTACTTTAAAACAATTGGTCTGTACAGAAAACAAAGCAGTATATGATGCATTTCTACATACCAATTAAAAAAAAAATGTTAAATTCAATCAGAAAAAAAGTTGTTATATATATACCTTAATACGAAAACCTTATACTAATACCCCCCACAAAAAAAAAGGTTAGATTCAATAAAAACCTTCCTATCCACTTTTCATATAACCCGCAAGCTTGTCCCGCTGATGAGAGGGGGAAAAAATTATCGGTTATTACTCGGTTTATAGAATATGGAGGCGTTTTTCATGCGGGGATTTGTGGGTGAAAGAAAACGGAGCCGCTACTGAACCCTAAAGAAAAAGGAGGTAGAGTGAAGTGGTTCGAGAGACAGCGTGTATGTGTGTGTGTGTGTGTGTGGAGGATGGTGACGCAGCGGTGGCGTGGTGAAGGGAAGGTGTATCAATAATGTAA
>NC_087152.1:4772500-4785000 GCF_035594125.1 Scylla paramamosain | reverse complement strand
TATATAAGTTAAGGGTGTTTTCGATAATTTTGTAGTTTTTCTATATCATCATTGTGAAAATTACCCATGAAAACTCGACTTATCATTTCTGGCAGCAGTAGTAATGAGAGAACCAAGCGTGTATGAAGCCACAGTGTCCCCTTACTTATTTATCCCTCAAAGGAGACTGGTTAAGTGCCACACAAACTATTCCAAAAGAACGAACTTTTTCCAGTTGCTGCGTCCCAAAAGCAGGTCTGTTAACGGATACCAGTCAGGTTGGCTAATTTTGTTTGTAGTGGTGCCTCGATACTTCTCCTTCAAGTCACACCAAAGATTTGTATTCCTACCAGCGGTGCATAAGTTAGGTATCATTGATAATTGATGTTTTTCCTTTTACACTTTACTTCCTGTCCAGTAACGAGTGAAAGGTGCGGTGCTGTATGACCCCGGTTTGGTGGCACAGTTAAATACATAAATTAGGTCTTAAACGTTATTAATAAAGAGATGTGTTTTCGTTTTCCTTAGATTCTGAAGGTCACATTTCTCCAGACACCTTTGTTCTTGCTTTTTCCCAGACAGACATGCAGGTGTGTTTTTTGATGAGAATTTAATGCAAGTCAGTTAAAAAAAGAAAATAAGTGCAGCATTGTCTTGAAATAAAAGTAGGATAGGAAAAACATTCACCGTGTCGGATTATCTGCACAAGCTTAGAACGCTCTCTCCCTCTCTCTTTCACGTAAAAGTTTCCGGCAGCGCTTGCTCTAATGCCCGTTAATCTTAACACATACTGCTTTACATATCCGATAACCTTCTCACGCTGATACGCAATACATCAGGAAAAAACACACTCATGGTAAAAGTTACGAAAGATTACACAAGATCACCCGCTTTCAGATTGATTATTATTGTTGTTGTTGTCCTTACCACTCAGTAACGTGCTGGAGATTCTGTGAGAGAGGAGTAGAGCTTAAGCAAACCTCAGTTCGTACCACAAGCAGGAGGTGAAGGAGTGAAGGAGGGCAAGGGCAGGGGGGAGCCGCCAATCAGGGGGGCTGGTGGCGGTGGTAATGGCCCGTCTCGCTGTCAACAAACACGAGGCGGTCCCATCCTCAACCCGGGACGAGCCGCGGCCTGTGTTTACCTTGAGATTTGTTACGGTGAAACTTGAGGGAAGTACGGTGACTGGGAGAGAGAGAGAGAGAGAGAGAGAGAGAGAGAGAGAGAGAGAGAGAGAGAGAGAGAGAGAGAGAGAGAGAGAGAGAGAGAGAGAGAGAGAGAGAGAGAGAGTATGTGTGTGTGTGACGGACGGGAAGGTAAATCTCCCTTTCCTGCCACTTAAGAAACTCATAATGTCAACTTTCTTGGTGAGTAAGATGCGTCGGTGTGTCGGGGAGGAGGAAAAGGTGAAGGGAGAGTGGGAGGAAATGAAAGGCTAGGCAAGATAGGTCGGCCAGAGAGAGAGAGAGAGAGAGAGAGAGAGAGAGAGAGAGAGAGAGAGAGAGAGAGAGAGAGAGAGACAGAGAGAGAGAGGGAGAGAAGGTATACGAATGCAGTGGAAGATTGAGGAAGTGAGGCAAGAGAAGATAAAAAAAAGATTGAAGGAAGAAGGGAAAAAAACGAAGATAAGGGAGAAAAAGAAGACGTAGGAGAGAGAGAGAGAGAGAGAGAGAGAGAGAGAGAGAGAGAGAGAGAGAGAGAGAGAGAGAGAGAGAGAGAGAGAGAGAGAGAAGGCTGGAATACGAACACAGTAAGAAAGAAATTCAGACATGAGGAAGGAAGGGGAAGAAACTTAATAAAGAAAAAAAAAGAAAAAGAGATAAGAGAGGAAAATTAGAAGCTAAAAAAGAATAAAATAAGGTAAAAGATAAAAAAAGAATAAAAGATAGCGAAGTGAAAATAACGATGAGAGAAGACAAGAGAATAAAGATGAATACGTGGAGGAGGAAGAAAAGTTAAGAAAGAGAAAAGAGGAAGAGAAGGAAAATAACACGTAAAAGAGAAAGAAATTTGTAAAAAAAAATAAAGAATAAAGAGATACGAACATTGAGTGAGGAAATAAAAAAGGAAATTAAATAAAGCTGGATAAAGAAAGGGGGGAAAATATATAGAGAAAAGAGAAAACTTTAAAAAAAAACAGGAAAGTAAAAAAATAAACAAGAATGTGAGAGAGAGAGAGAGATAGAGAGAGAGAAGACGAATTATTTAATGAAAAGTTGCTAAGAAAAGGAAGAAGAAGAAAGGAAAATGTTAAAAGAAAAGAAGGAAACTCTGGAAAATCAATGAGGAAAAGGGTAAGAGAAGAAGAAACAGAGAACAAAGGAAGGGGGCAAAAAATGGAGCAAAGGTAGAGAGAGAAAAAAAAAATAGAAAATGGTGGATGAATAGAATTGGAGGAAAGGAACATGAAAGATAAAACAGGAAGGGAAACAAAAGGACGAGAAATAAATTAAAAGCAAAATAATACAAGAATGGAAATGATGAGAGAAGAGGGAAAGAGAAAAACAGAAGGGACAAAAGGAGAGGAAGGAAAAACAAGATGACAAAGGAACAAAAGGAAAACGAAAATAAAGGAGTAAAAAAGAAGACGAACAAAAAAAGAAGATAAAAAAGGAAGGAAATGAAACGGAAAATAATGTAAAATAAACAAGATACGAAAGAAGAGGAAGAGGGAGAACCAGATGGAAAAACAAAGGAGGAAGAGAAAGAGAAGGAAAAAAGGAAAAAAAAAGAAAAACCTACACGGAAAAGGACTAGGAAGGAAAATAAATAGAAGAAACGAGGAAAGATTACAGAGAAAACAGTTGGGAAGGAGAGGGAGAGAGGGAGATGAAAAGGTAACGGGTGGGGACTACTCAAGAAACACAGGAAAAAAGGAGAAACGAAACAAAAAAAAAAAAAGAGAGAAAAATGCACAATAAAAAATGAAGAACGATGGAAATAAAAGATGAATTAGGTGATAATAAGGAAGGATGGACTGAGTGATCGTGAATGATACAGAAACACGGTAGGAAATCAGAGGAAATCAATGAAGGTAGTGAGCATGTAAGGAAACAGTAATTAACAGTGAACAGGTAAAGAATTGAAAAAAAAAAAGATTGAATAGAGACAAAAAAAATAAATAAAAAATACGAAACAGCCCTTCCCTCATAAAAAAAAAAAAATAAAAAAAAGGGAAGAATAAAAAAACACGAAAATTAATTAGAAAAAAATAAATAAATATAGAAGAAAATTAAATACAGAAGGATAAAGAAAAAAAAAGAAAAAAAAATCTAAAATAAAGCAAAACTAATAAATAAAAAAAAATCAACAACGTAACAAAACCAAGCACGAAAAAAAGAAAAGAAAAAAAGAAAACAAAAAAAGAAGAAAATGAAAACTAGACACACCCCAAAAAAATAAAAAAAGGAACCAATGGAAAGCAAAGGTCGAAAAAAAAATAATAAAATAAAAACAATAAAGAGAAAAACGAAAAAAAGAGGGAGAAAAAATTAAAAGAGAAAAAGAATAGAACACAACACTAAAGGAGAAATGAAAGTGAAAGAAACGGAACAGCAAAATCAATCAAAGTGTGAAGGGGAGAGAACAGGTGAAAAAATCGAAAATACACACGTAACAAAGGAACAGAACGCAAAAAGGGTGACGGAGGGACGGAAGCGACGCGTCACGACTTGTTTTAACACGTAGCGAACCTGTCCGAGAGAGAGAGAGAGAGAGAGAGAGAGAGAGAGAGAGAGAGAGAGAGAGAGAGAGAGAGAGAGAGAGAGAGAGAGAGAGACAGGTGGGCTAAATGAGGAGGGCACTCAGGTGGAGGAATAATAACAGGAAGAAAGGAAGGGAGGGAGGTAGACTGGGGTAGGAAGAAAGGAGGAACGGGAGGAGGAAGATAGAGAAGCAGGAGGAACAGAGGAGATAAATAAGAAGAATAAAAGGCGAGGAAGATAATATATAAGGAAAGGACGAAAGGATAATAATGATAAATGTGAGAGAGAAATAAGTTAGAAAAGATGGACCATGCCACGTGAGAGAGAGAGAGAGAGAGAGAGAGAGAGAGAGAGAGAGAGAGAGAGAGAGAGAGAGAGAGAGATCAGCTTTGTGTCACCCTGGGAAAGGACAACATGATGTAGTCTTCGTCTTTCAGTAATGGGTCTTCCGTGTTGAACATTAGCGCCTCCCCCTCCTCCTCCTCCTTCCTCCTCCTCCTCCTCCTCCTCCTCCTCCTCATCCTCGCCGTCGACCTCCACCTCTTTCCTCCTCATATCAAGGTGAGAGCCATGGAGAGACACGAAAGAAGAAAGGAAAACGAGGAAGAGGATGTGGAGGAGGAGGAGGAGGAGGAGGAGGAGGAGGAGGAGGAGGAGGAGGAGGAGAAAGAGGAGGAGGCGTGCAAAAGGAGACGACGCTGAGTGTTCTTGAAAAGGGCAAGGAAATAATGTTAAAAACTTCTTGTACACACACACACACACACACACACACACACACACACACACACACACACACACACACACACACACACACACACACACACACACACACACACACACACACACACACAGGCACAAAACGTTGAAAGGGTTATTCTGAACTCCTTTTTCGTCCTCCTCTTTTTCTATTTCTTTTCCCCCTTTTCCTCTTTCACCTGTCTCGCCTTCTTGGCATTCAGTTCCTCCACCTGCCTCCTTTTTCGCTCCATCTTATCCCTCCCTCCCTCCCTCCCCCCATGCCTGCCTCATACCCAGCCGCCCACCATACCGCCTCACGTCTTTCCAACCTTCTCATCCTCCCTCTCCTCTCCTCTCCTCTCCTCTTCTCTTCTCTCCTCTCCTCTCCTCTCCTCTCTTCCCACCGTGTCTATTTCCATAATCAAACACATTTATTCCAACGTGTCCGATACATGTACTGAGAAACGACAATGCCACCTCGCTCTTTACTTTCTTTCCTTTTCTTGTTCTTTCCCTCTGTCACGTTCCTCTGTCCCTCGTATTCTATTTCTCTCTCTCTTTCTCTCTTTCTGACACACTTTTATGCACTTAGCCTATCCTAACTCCTACCCTTTCTCGTTCTCCTCTCTGTCTGCCTCTCTCTCTCTCTCGCTCTCCCTCTCTCCTTCACTCCTTGCATTATCCCAGAGCGAACGATATATGGTGTAAGTGAAGGGAGGGAGGGAGGGAGGCGGGAGTGGGGAGGCGAAACTTAAGTCCTGCCTCTGAAATGGAACCGAACCCCGGCGTTTAACCGAGGCATAAATTTCATTCAGACAACGCCTTTTGCCCGCCGCCAGCCATTCCAAGGACGCTCCCGGAGACACGGAGACCTCGCCGCCGCCGCTGATTTACTAATAATTGAACCGCGAGATGGGAGGAGGCGCGACCGACACATCTGCATCACCGAGAGAGAGGGAGAGAGAGGGAGAGAGAGGGAGAGAGGGGGAGCGAGCGGTTGAGTGAGTGTGGAGGAGAGAGAGAGAGAGAGAGAGATGAAAGATAAGGAAAGGGAGAAGGGAATGCGGGTAATGGAGAGAGAGAGAGAGAGAGAGAGAGAGAGAGAGAGAGAGAGAGAGAGAGAGAGAGAGAGAGAGAGAGAGAGAGAGAGAGATGCACACACGCAAACAGATATATGCACACAAAAAAAAACACAGTGACCCAGAGAGAGAGAGAGAGAGAGAGAGAGAGAGAGAGAGAGAGAGAGAGAGAGAGAGAGAGAGAGAGAGAGAGAGAGAGAGAAACACCACTGACTCCACTCTGGGTTCAATGTTAATAAAGACTTCAGGGTGGAAAAGACTGGGAACTACCGCGATCTTGTTGGGCAGACTTCGGTGTCTTGCTTTAAAGGCGCGGGCGAGTGGCGAGCATTATGGCAAGATTAAGATTAGAGAGACTGGCTGCCCCAATAAAGGCGAAGGCAGAGGCGAGGGTAGAGGAGAAAGAGAAGGAGAAGTAGGAGGAGGAGGAGGAGGAGGAGGAGGAGAAAGAGGATCGTCAGGAAAGAAGGAACAGGTACAGGAGGAGGAGGAGGAGGAGGAGAGGACCAGTAGCGAGAATTTGAAGTAGGTAAGAGGAAGAGGAGGAGGAGGAGGAGGAGCAGAGGTAGAATGGGAAGCAGGAGAAGGAAGAAGAGAAAAAAGACGAGTAGGAGAATGACAAGAGACAGAAGCAGAAGCAAATAAAGAATAAGAAGAAGGGAAGCAGTACAAGAAGTAGTAGAAGGAAGAAAAGAAAGAAGAGGAGGCGAATGAGAAGGAAGGACACGAAAGAAGGGAATAAATATGACAAAGAAGACGAAGAAAAAAGAATAACGAAGAACACAACTAAAAAACAAATGAATTTCATAGAGAAACAAACATAACCAAACTAGACTTTTATATCTACACTACACTAATTACCACAAGAGAAGGAACAAGCATTAACAATTAGAAAAAGGAGGAAGAGAGGAGGAGGAGGAGGAAGAGGAGGAAGAGGTAGAAGGTTGAGAAGGTGGCGGTACAATGGGGTGAAGATAAGGAATGGGAGATAAGAGAAAAGGAAGAGGAGGAGATGCGGGTAATGGAGATGGGTTGGAAGGTTAGGAAGGTGAGAAGAGGAGGAGGAGGAGGAGGAGGAGGAGAAGGAGGAGATGGAGGAAGAGGAGGTTATGGAGGGGAAGGAGGTATGGGGCTCGTGAAGAAGGGGAAGAAATGGTGTTGTGAGGAGGAGAGGAAGAGGTTAAGAAGAAAAAGAAGAAGAAGAAGAAGAAGAAGAAGAAGAAGAAGAAGAAGAAGAGGAAGAAGAAGAAGAAAGAGATAACCACACGTGAAAAAAGTAAATCAGTGAAAAAGAAAGACGGTGATAAAGAATAAGTTGGAGAAAATGATAATGAGGAATAATGGGAAGAGATAGGAAGGAATAGGAGGAGGTCGGTAAAAAAAGAGGGAGAGGGAGATAAAGAAGAAGAACCACACTTGGAAAAATACATTAAATCGGTGGAGGAGGAGGAAGATAAGGAGAAAAAGAAGCGTAAGAATAGAGGAGGATAAGGAGAATCATAAGAGGAAGGCTATGAAAATGAAGACTAAGAAAGAAAAAGAAGAAAAAGAAAAGAAAAAGGAAAAAAAGAGAAAAAAACAAATAAAAGAAAAGAAAAAAGTAAGAAAATAAGAAAACGAAAAACGGTGCTAGAGAAAAACAAAATTAAAGAAAGAAAAAGGATTGAAAAAAGGAGCAAGGACGTAAGGAGGGCGAAAAAGAACGAGAATATGTAGATGAAAGCGATATAAAACCAAATAAAGGGAAGGAAAAGTAGAAAAAAGGAGAAACACAATAAGCAAGAGAGGTAATAAAAAGGGAAGGGAAACAAGAGAGAGAGGAGCGGGACGGCTATAAGAGGCTGAGGGGCCAAAGACTATAAAATCTATACTACAAGCTCTCTCTCTCTCTCTCTCTCTCTCTCTCTCTCTCTCTCTCTCTCGAGAGAGAGAGAGAGAGAGAGAGAGAGAGAGAGAGAGAGAGAGAGAGAGAGAGAGAGAGAGAGAGAGAGAGAGAGAGAGAGAGAGAGAGAGAGAGAGAGAGAGAGAGAGAGAGAGAGAGAGAGAGAGAGAGGGGGGTGGGGAAAAATCCTCCCTAATTAATGCTAAAAGGTAATCCTCTTCTTGTCCTCTGAATCCCTCGCCACACACACACACACACACACACACACACACACACACACACACACACACACACACACACACACACACACACACACTACGGTAATTGTATAGTTTATTTCACAATTTTTTTTTTTGTTTCATTTGTTCCATTTTCGTTTGTTTTTAATTGAGTTCGTTTTATCTTTTATGTTTTATCAATTATTAGTCGTAAAACTTTTAATCTCGACTATTTTAATGTTCCAATTTTTTTTTAGTTATATAAGGTATTTGTTTTTAACCGTTTATTTATTTATCTTTATTTTTTATGGTCAGTTAACTTTTAAATCCCTATTGTTTTCGGTTCTCTTTTTTTTTTTATATATTTTAATTAGCAATAGCGCGTAGCCGGTAACCGCGGTAGTTATCGATGTCTGTTGATGCTTTCCATGGAATTTTATGTATTTTCAATTTTTGGCTGCTAATTTAGTAATGAACGGGATTTTATTATCATTATTGTTTATTATTATTTATTATTGTTATTGTTATTACACACACACACACACACACACACACACACACACAGAGAGAGAGAGAGAGAGAGAGAGAGAGAGAGAGAGAGAGAGAGAGAGAGAGAGAGAGAGAGAGAGAGAGAGAAAAGTATATGAATAGATAGTTTATGGAATACATTTTAACAGACACATTTACAAACCAATTTATGACGGAATTATTGCCCATCACTGTCCACACTTTGCACGTGAACCAGTCGCAGTGGAAAAAGAGCTGGAATTTTCTTGGCAAGCTAACAGGGTGACGCGCGCCTTACTCTTTCGTTGACGCACCTAAATTTCTTCTAGTAAGTTAAACAATAAATAACTTTATCATTAACGGTTGTGTACGTCACTTCCGTCACCTGCAGCATTTTTTGTCTTAATTGACCTAATATAACTTCCACGTACAGTCAAGGTCTTGTAACATAATATATACATTTCCACAAAGTTTCGCGATTTCCTTCCATTCTTAAGGCCCTTGGTCCGTTTGCTGGGTTTTGTAAGGGAATTATAAGTAGACCTGGGGAACTGAGGTCAAGAGAAGACGTAAACACACAGCGAAAGTGAATGCAGAAGATCACTCGACTTACGACCGCCACTGTACAATATCCAATACGATTCTTTTTCTGCACCTTTTCCTGTATAAATTTGAGGTCGCTGTTCTTCATTAGTCTTTTTTTCCGTAAGGCTCTGTTTCCAGCTCTCCTCCGCTAAGCCTTGTCCCCTGTAAGTCTTCTTTTATGCAGTCCCTCTCTTCCTCCTCTCTGGTTATGCTTCTTCGTTTTCTTTCTACATTTAGATACTGTTTCTGCTGACGTACGTTCTGCTTATCCCTTGAGAAAGATGAAACGATAGATGCCATGTTGATTTTGACGATGATAACAACAACAACAACAAACAAACAAACAAACAAATATAATAGAAGAAAAAGTTTTATCTAGGCCGGAGTGAGACAGGTATAATTTTTTTCTAATAATAACCCTTCCCTTCTCTAACTCCGAAACAAGCTCTCTCCTAACACACACACACACACACACACACACACACACACACACACACACACACACACACACACACACACACACACACACACACACAGGGCTCACCATTACCAGGGCAAAACTTTCTCTTATTTTTGTCACCGTTTACACATGGCGTTCATAACATGCAGGTGGAAAGGGAAAATAGCCGCAGTTGTGCTTAATTTCCTGTTGTTTTTCCCTCAGTGTATCGTGCGTTAGCGGAGTGTGGCGGGGCTTGCGTGGCGCGTGATCCCCGTGTGTTTCTCTCTGCTTACTCTCGGCATAACGCGATCTGAACACGAGTCTTTGCGCCAATATACGTTCAAATTAAAGGTGGAGTTACTGATTTTTTTTTTCTTTTTCTCTTTCAATTTTTCTCTCTCTCTCTCTCTCTCTCTCTCTGCTGCGTAAATTGCTTTCGTTTTCTTTCTTTATTCATGCTTAGTGGTGGTGTTGCTTTTTTTTTTTGTTTTTTTTTTTTTCTTTTTCATCCGTAAATTGTTGTTTTCCTTTCTTTCTTTCTTTCTTTGTTCATTTGTGCGTGCGTAAAGGTTTTTCTTTTTGTGTGTGTGGTCTCTCTCTCTCTCTCTCTCTCTCTCTCTCTCTCTCTCTCTCTCTCTCTCTCTCTCTCTCTCTCTCTCTCTCTCTCTCTCTCTCTCTCTCTCTCTCTCGCAAGCTGCTCATTTTTGTTTCCCATCATTAAGATTTGTTGTTTTCATTTTCCTGTATAGTTTTATTTTAGTGTTACTTCTTGCACCTGGAATGTTTCAAGGTGCAATATCATGTCTTTTCTTTCTTCATTCGAGTCTTTTTTTCTTTTTTTTCCCGTGACCTGTTCTTTTTTTTCCTTGTCATTCAAGTGTGGTGTTTAAAGATTTGGTGTTTTTATTTTTGGTGTAGTTTTTTGTGTGTGTTTCTGAATAATTTCTAATGTTTTTTTTTTTGTATAGTTTTCGGTGTCATTTCTTATATCAGGAATACTCAAAGTTGTAAGGTCATGTTAGGTTTGTTTAAATGCGACTCTGTTATAATCTTTCTCTCCTTTCGTATCACAAACTACTCACTTCTCTTCCTGTCTTGTGTTAGGATGAATATTCAGGTATTTTTTGTTTTGTTTTTGCATGTAGCTTTCATTTTTATCACGTTGAGTGTTTTAAAAAATTGCAAGGTTACGTTGTGTTTGTTAGACGCACTGCTCATGTTTATCTGCGTCATGAAACTTACATACGTCTCTTTCCTTGTTTATGCTTGGGGATTAAGATTTTGGCATTTACGTTCTCTTCGAATACACTTTTCGCTCCCACCTCTTGCTTCGAATAAAAAGATGCAACGTCATGTTTATGTTTGTCAACCGTTGAAGATCTTCCCACTCCGCCGCAGGTCCCAGATTTGTTTGTTGTACCGGCATAGCTCACCTCACCCCATCAAAACATGAAATATTTACTAAGTGCACCGTCTGTTAATTGTATCTTCTTATTTCACCACTCCAGCGTCACATATTACCAAGGATTGCTAACTGTACCGGCATACCTCACCTGGCCCTGTCACATCACTTACCATAACCCGTCCTGGAGTCCCCCCATATCTCCGTACCCTCCATACAGCCCCCTCCCCCACCCGCCATAACACTGTCATCCCTCCCCAGGCCGGGTACACACGCACATAAATATTGCTTAACCTTCCGTCGAACCCAGCAACACAACAGACGAGGAGAGGTGTATTCCTTCCTCACTTCTTTACCCTCATTCATCACTCCTCCAGACAGGTTTTTCCCTCTACCTGACTGCATTATCTTGCCTACTGCAGCATCTACCTCTGTTGTAGCTTCTATCTTCCTTAACCTTCCTCTCTTCTTACAGCGTCTTTCTCTGTTTTTCTTCACATTTGTCTGCCTTCCTTTATGTTCCTTTGTCTCTCTTTCTCTCCATACCTTTATCTTCCTTGACATTATTTTCTCATCCTTTACCTTTCTACATCTTCCTTTGCATTGTCTCTGTCTATCTACTACAGTACTTTCCTCTACTATCTTCTTTTACATTATTGTCTTCCTCTGTCTCTCTCCGCAACGCCACCCTTCTTTACTTTCCCTGTCAGTACCTTTAGTCTACCTTCTATGTACTACAGTGCTTTAATCTATCTTCTACTACAGCACCTTCCTATACCACTATCTACAGCACTTTTATCTTCCCACCACTACCGTACTTTCTCTCCTAACCCTACCCTGCCTCATCCCACATCTTCCCTCTTGATCTTATACCCATTTTGTCTTCCTTCTCTCCCTAAGGAAGCCTCATCTTTACACCTCATTGAAGGTAAGAGGAATACACGCCCTGGCCTACAAGGGTACCTGCTTGTTTGGCCTGTGTATGTATGAGAGAGAGAATCTGTGTATATGTGTGTGTGTGTGTGTGTCTGTGTGTGGTGTATACCTTGTTCGCGGCCCTTGGGAAGACTGCTTTTGTGTTTGGAGAGGAGGCGGTGGTGGTGTTGACGCGCCCCGACGACTCTGCTACTTGGCCGCGTGTAAACACCCAGCAAAGAAGCGCCCGAGCGAACCGTGCTGCTGAGAAAACATAAAACCCATAAGAAGTCTGGAGTTCTTTCGTCTTTGCTCCAGCATCTGTTTGGTTGGCCGCAGACCGACTATTGTTAGGGAGAATGCTGATGATGATGCCGTGCCACTTGTGTGTGTGGGGGGGGTAGGGGAGGAAGAGAGGGTGAAGGTTAAGGGAGAGAGGGAGGTGGAAGGAGAGAGAGAGAGAGAGAGAGAGAGAGAGAGAGAGAGAGAGAGAGAGAGAGAGAGAGAGAGAGAGAGAGAGAGAGAGAGAGAGAGAGACTAACAGACGGAGATAAAACAAAAAAAAATATCAAGAAAACTAAAGGGACAAGTGCAAATAGAGAAACGGGGAGAAAACAGGAAATTAAACAGAAACGCAAAGAAAACAAAGCAAAAACAAAACAAAAACAAACAAACACAGAAACACACAAAACAAACAAATTTGAGAAACACACACACACACACACACACACACACACACACACACACACACACACACACACACACACACACACACTGAACTCAACAGGAAAACAAACAAAACGCGGACAGATGATAGACCAACTCAAAATCAAACAGAAAAACAGAGGCATAGAACGAGGAGAGAGAAACCGAGATTAAAAAAAAAAAGGCCATGGAACACATCCAGTCATTTATCCACACCAATAAGAAAAAAAAAAAAAAATGGCGGTGCAATCTTTAGTGACCTTGCATGTTCCCTGAAGGAAATATGAGGTTAGTTCCTGCATTTTTCACAGCGGACGGAGACAGATGAGCAGTAGGTGTGTTGG
>NC_087152.1:4760000-4767500 GCF_035594125.1 Scylla paramamosain | reverse complement strand
ACATGAGAAAATAAGTCGGTGAGAGGAAAGGACAAAGTAATGAGTGGTAATAATATGAAAAGAAGCATTTTTTCTATTTGTTTTATCGAGAGAGAGAGAGAGAGAGAGAGAGAGAGAGAGAGAGAGAGAGAGAGAGAGAGAGAGAGAGAGAGAGAGAGAGAGAGAGAGAGAAACATAACCAAAGATTGCAAACACTAAAGGTGAGAAAAAAAGAAAAAAAAAACTTAATTACCACTACTTTAAAGTGAATAGAAAAAAAAAAGATTCCTATTGGGAAGAGCAATTTGGTTCCTGAGATGTCTTACCTCGTTCCTCTTTAAATAATTCAAGTCACGGGACGGAAGCAGCCAGTCAGTGAAGGAAGGAAGGAAGGAAGGATAGATAGATAGATAGACAGACTAGGCAGTGTGTGGAGCAAAAGACGAAGAATAATACACACAAAAGGAAGGTTGATGAGGCGAAAGAAAAAAGACTGATGGTACTTACGGAGAGAAGTGGAGGAGAAGTAAATTATGGAAGATTGAGAGTAATTTTGGACGGTGTAGTGAATAATGCGCTGAGGGTAAAGGGGGCAAGTGTCAGAATTGGTTCTCGGTGGTGCAAATGCAGGTCAAGTGGAGGTGGCAGAGGGCAAGGAAACACTGAAATGGGAGCAAGGGTGAATATTCTGCAGGGTTATTAAATAAGAATAATGAGAGAGGCGCCACTCGATTATATAAGGAAGGGGAGAGGTCAGGTTAAGAGAGTAAAGGCTGAGGAATATGAAAGGAAGTTTATAAAAAAAAAGTTAAAAAAATTGAAGTGGTGTGAGCCATGAGGAAAAATGAAGTGTGGAAAAGTCACTTGGGATGATGGACTGTGTGAAAAATTACTTACGAAACGAGAGGATAATGTTGTGAAATAGATGGTTTGGCTGTTTTATGGATACTGCCAGTGGGACAAGGTACACACAGGTTACTATAAAAAAAACGTACATTTACATATTGGGCAACAATATAGACGAGGAGAAAAATGTACTCTGTCACATGAAAAATTGATTAAGAAAGGAGAGGATGATGCTGTGAAATAGATGGTCACGATTTTTATGGATACTGGCAAGAGAATAAGGTACACACAGATTGTCAGAGTATAGATATTATAAAGGCAAGGAGAAAAATTAACTGTCTTGTAGAATTGCTCATAAAAATGGAGATTATGTTGTGGAATGGATGGATAGGTTGTTTGGTACACAACTTGGCAAGAATTATGTATTTTGTCATTACGTATTAGAGTAAAAGGAAAAAAATTACTGTGCTGTATTAGAGTTGTTAAATAAATGAAGCGATTACTGTGAAATCTATTGTAAGGTTATTTAGTATATATATATATATATATATATATATATATATATATATATATATATATATATATATATATATATATATATATATATATATATATATATATATATATATATTCCTACCGTAATGTTAAAGGGAAAGGTAAACTATGTTATATTAGAGTTATATGATGAAATAGAAGATTATGTTGAAAAATTAATTGTTACGTTGTTTATTAAGTACGTGTAACAGGAAAAGGTTCTCATAGCTTGCTAAAACAATAAAAAAGTATATATAAATTGCACTTCATTACAGGAATAAAGAAGAAAAAACAAACTGTCCTACATATACGAGTAAATTGCTGAAGAAATTAGGGCATTGTGTTGCGAAATTACTGGTTCTGCTCTTCCATTACATACTAGTAATAGGATAAGGAACGCAGTGATTGCCAATGAATTATATCATGCTGCTGTGTATGAAGGTAAAGGGGAAAAAAGAATTGTGTTATCTATTTAGATATACATATGCTTGCTCTGACCTCATGGGGAATAGTGAAAAGCTTGTGTTCAGGAATTTAAGAGTTGAATAGACGGCGGTCAGCAAGCAAAGCGTAACGTAAGGAGTGAACAAGACTGTGTGCATCAAATTTTTTTTTTTTTTTTTTTTTTTTTTGGTGGGGGGGTTAAGGAGGTCTGTGAAAAATATCCTGAGATTAAAACAGATTTAGCTCGTACAGTATCTACGGAACTGGAAAAATGTTTAGTGTGGAAAGAAATACATATATGCAGCGAATGGAAGAGAGAGAGAGAGAGAGAGAGAGAGAGAGAGAGAGAGAGAGAGAGAGAGAGAGAGAGAGAGAGAGAGAGAGAGAGAGAGAGAGAGAGATGTAGATTTAGCGTGGGAAATATTCATGGAGTAGAAAATATTTACATAGTGTTTTATTTTATTTTTGATTTATTTATTTATTTTATTTTTTTGCAGAGAATATATAAAACTGATATATGTAAAACTAATGTGGCAAGCAGTATAGAGTCGAGAAGAGCAGACCCATAGACACTTCCACAGGCTCAAGTCATGAAAAAAAAAAAACAGGGAAAAAAATAAAATAAATAAATAAACGAAACAAAACTTGACTTCATAAAAAAAAAAAGATGACTTCAAAAATACTAAAATCCAGAAAGGAATTAGAACCCTCAACAAAGAAATTCCACAAGGTCTAGTGAATAGGAAGAGAAGAAAATAAATACATCGCTGCAAACGTTGAGGTGAAACACGAGAGAGGCGACCCAGTGGCTGTGTAGCATCTCTTATGGATGGCGTGACGAGGGAAGTGCAGGCAAAGGTTAGAAAACAAGCAGATACGTGTATTATAGAGCTCATAATGGGAAACAGTTTGGGGGGAAATGAGTCAGGTATGTACTGTTTTAGAATCACACTAAATATCCTTGTACATACTTAAATATTCTTGCATTTCTGATTGTGAAGAAAACTGGAAAGGATTTTAGGGAAGCGAGACATGTATCGTTTGGGGATTGTACTTGATATTCTTGTGCACATTTAATATTCTTGCATTTCTAATAGTGAGGAAGACTGGGGTAATATTGATATGCGTACTGGGAGAGAGATTGGGCAAGTCGGCTGTTGTTTGAGGAATACACTAAAATTAATATTCTGGTACACTAAAATTTTATATTATTGCGTTTCTAATAGTGAAGAAGACTGGGGTAATATCGAAATACGTAATGGGAGGGATTTTGTGAAAGTGAGTCAGAATTATATAAAATATTCTTGTACACACACAGGTATTCTTGCATTTCTAATAGTGAAGAAAAATGGGATAATATTGAAGTAAGTAACATTAGCGTCTCCATCCAACGGGGAGGTTAGGTTAAGTTGCGTTACCTTTAAGTTAATTCAGTTCGTTAATTCTATTGTTAATCTCCTCTTTGTATAGATCACGATAAAAAAAAAGTACCATATTTTGTTTTGCCCACAAATAGTCAGTCTCGAAATTAGTAAGCCAAGGTTTCTTCTTTAAATCCCAAAGACTGGCCAATGACTACAGTATTAATAATGTAAAAAAAAAAAAAAAAGTTGTTCTATTAAAAAAAAAAGTTTAGAAAAAGTTCAAATCAGGTTAGGCAATTTAAACCCACACGTGCAGGTGTCTTGATGCTCCTCCCGTGAAATAACAAATAGCAGGGAGAAGCTGTGCAATAGAGCTACAAAATGCGAGAGTTGTGTGTGTGTGAGGAAAGGAAACCGCAAGTGTATTTACCAAAGGGGAAAGTGATAAGGGCTGGTGAAACACTGGCGCGCGAGGTAATGTTTGGATATTTGGGTATGGATGCCGAGAGAGAGAGAGAGAGAGAGAGAGAGAGAGAGAGAGAGAGAGAGAGAGAGAGAGAGAGAGAGAGAGAGAGAGAGAGAGAGGTTTATCTGTGAAGCAAATATTGGAATACAAATAAAAGGGAAACGAGTTCAGTTGTTCTGTTCAATTTAATGTGAGGGGAAGACTATGGAAGATTTTTATTTATTTTTTGTAACGATAATCTGAAACATTTATCACCATCATCATCATCATCATCATCATCGACAACTGTAGCATCATCACCACCACCACTACCACCACCACCACCACGACAATCATCACCATAAGCAGCAGGAGCAATACGACGATCACATCCACCACCACTACCACCACCACCACCACCACCATCATCACCACCAGCATTAGCATCATTATCATCAGGAGCAGCAAGGTTTTTTCCCTCCTGTCGCTGCAGTAAATCAAGAGAGAGGAAAAAACAAGGTAAAGAAGATTAATATGTCAACATGTTCTTTTTTTCTTTTTTTCTTTTTTATCTTACCATCATTCATGTTTTATACGTATACATAAACCATTAACATTGCTATTATAATTATTATCAGTATTACGTATATATATTGTTACTATTTTTTTGCATTTACTATCACTAGTTATCTTAATCCTTTCAGATATCCATTATCACTTCAAATCTTAATCATTTCAATTATTTTCACTGTGCTAGTTATTCACGTTCTTATGATAACAGGTAGGTAGGCTCCATACAGGGACTGACACGTGTAGTAGGCCTTTTTGGTTTCTCGCAGCTTCCCTTACTTCCTTATATCCTTTTGCTCACGGAGTCGCAAAGTAGTACAATGCATCACACTGCCTCCCTCAGTAAAGACACACAGCCTGGTCTCCTCGGCGGTAAGGTCCAGTCGAGTGTTAGCGAGTATTAGTGTAGAGCGGTGTCTCCTTCTGTCTCCCCCATCAGTCACTCCCACATTACCAGCCGCATCACAACTTCTCACAACTTTCCCCCTCCGACGGCTGCGGGTGCTCCAGATTTTGTTGTTTATCGTTGTTGTTGTTGTTGTTGTTGTTGTTGTTGTTGTATTGAGTCACACATCGGTAAATTTAAATATGTAGATAGAACACACAAAGCGCACACATAAAAAAAAAATAACCTTCCTTTTCACCATCATCATCATATCGTTATTATTATTATTATTATTATTATTATTATTATTATTATTATTATTATTATCATCATCATCATCATCATCATCATCATCATCATCATCATCATCATCATTATTATCATTACTACCACTACTACTACTACTACTACAACAACTACTGATGCTGCTACTGCTACTGCTGCTAACTACTACTACTACTACTACTACTACTACTACTACTACTACTACTACTACTACTACTACTACCAGCATATCTTTTGTTACTACTCGTACCACTTTGCAAAGCTATACTTCCATAAATTCAAAGAGATAAACACCAGCAAAAAAATAATAATAATAATAATAATAAAAGATGGATATTTCCAAACATATTCCAGGCATTAAAAGGACAAAAAGAGAGACAAAAAGAAAAAAAAAACGAATAAAACACAGCACTATTTTCACCCCCTCTTCTCCCCCCCCCCAAAAAAAAAAAAGAAAGAAAAAGTCCAGTAAAGTCACAAAAGCTTATAACAATCCATTTCCTTCTCCCCCAGATTAGATTTCACCGAGAAGACTGAGGAGTATCACCTGAAAATTAAGGAGCGCTCAGGAGAGTCAGTCAGTGAGAGGAAGCACCGGAGAGAGTAAGAGCGAGGCTGCGAGAGTGCGAGTGGGAGAGGGAAGAGAAAGAATGATATCACACACTTTGCACTTACCCAACGAAAGGCGCCGCAGTAGAGCAAGTGAAGTAAGGAGAAGGATGAAGCGACGAGGACAACGAGACCACGGATAACACCACACAGTTTTTCACTATATCACACCACGAACAAGTGAGTCAAACAAATTCAGCAGTAAAACGAAGGAAAACAGTGAATGAAGAGTACCAGAGAGAGTGAAATATTTGGAGAAGGTAGGCAGGTTAGTTTTGGGGTGGAAGAGAGGCAGGTAAAGAGGCGAAGAGGGGGAAGAAGGCGTGAGGGAGTGAGTGCTCGCTAGCGTTCCGGAGCGAGGCGAGAGAGAAGAGCGGTAAGGTAGCGAGCGCGTCCAACCCACACCGCGTCCCAACCACGACTGGGCGGCCCTGTAAAGGCTTCTAGTTCTACTCTTGACTGACTGACCGACTCTCTCTCCGTGTCTCTCTCTCTCTCTCTCTCTCTCTCTCTCTCTCTCTCTCTCTCTCTCTCTCTCTCTCTCTCTCTCGTAGGCTCAGAGTAGCTCCGTGAATGTGCTTTTCTGTACGAGATATCCCGCCCTCATCCTTTTCGTAAATATTAACCTATCTCTTTTTGATGTGTCTTTTCCTCCTCCTCCTCCTCCTCCTTCTCCTCCTCCTCCTCCTCCTCCTCCTCCTCCTCCTCCTCCTCCTCCTCCTCCTCCTCCTCCTCCTCTTTTTTTCTTTCTGCGTCCCTTCTTTTCCTCTTCTAATGCACCTCAGTCCTCTCACTCCAAAATTGAAGTTTCTCTCTCTCTCTCTCTCTCTCTCTCTCTCTCTCTCTCTCTCTCTCTCTCTCTCTCTCTCTCTCTGGGAAAGAGGAGTGACCACACAACATGATGGTTTTGTCTCACTTTTCTGTGGAAGGGGAGACACACACACACACACACACACACACACACACACACACACACACACACACACACACACACACACACACACACACACACACACACACACACACACACACACACACACACACACACACACACACACACACACACACACACACACACACACACACACACACACCTTGACAACAAACATCTTCCCTACTGATTTTCTTTTTTTGTTTTCTTTTCTCGCTTTACACGAAAAAAAAAAAAAAAAAAATAAATAAATAAATAAAAAGAACACTTCAGCAAACACTTTGGTATAATATGAGTCTCACACACACTTAACACAACGCACGCAACACAACACAACACCCAAACACTCACATCCAAAAAAAGCATTCATCACACCGCAACAAAATGACACCTTAGCCACCAGCCTCTTGCATATTAGCACTTATCTTTACCTGAACCAGCCCGTGTATTCATCAGTTTATCATATTCTCTCTTTCACCTCTCCTTCTCCTCGTCCTCCTTTTCTCAGCTTTCTGTTACACTCATTTCTTCCTAAACCTACTCGTATATCCATCCCCTTTTTCACCTTTCCTCCTCTTCCTGCTTTAATTTCCTGTTCTCCCTATGTAATCCTAAGTAATCCACCTCAGTACACACCACCAACTCCCGAAAGAATTGCATTGCCTAAACACGCACACGTACAGACTAACAGAGTAATCCTTAAGCTCCATTGATCAGATCCCACTGGCAACAACTTTACTCTCAACGCCTCCTCGACTCACGCGCTCTCAGTGACAAAAGAATTACCCTCGAGGCATGTTCGCGTCACTGGTTAATGGATAAATTGGTGTTTTTATCTGGGAAAGCTTGGAATTGCATAGTAAAAATAGGAAACGATATAGATGTATTGTTACATCCTGATGAATTACAGTACAGTGTACAAGTTTATAAAGAACGTAGTGGTTTACCAGATAGTTAGATGGATTGGGTGTTTTATTGGGTATAGTTTGGAATTGCATATGTAGTAAAATTAATAAAGAGAGGATAGATGAAGTTATATTCAAGTGAGACGTAGATAAAGCACCAATAAACGAGGATAAATAATAAAGTGAATGAATAATGAAAAAAA
>NC_087152.1:4732500-4757500 GCF_035594125.1 Scylla paramamosain | reverse complement strand
GTTGACGGGGCGGCTGCGGCTTGTTGCGATGGATGCGCGTTCGGGGGATCGGAAATGTGGGCCGATGATTTGGAAGGGTTTGGCTTGCAGGCGTGCGTGGCGTGGACGTGCAGAGGCAGGTGAGGCTTGGCAATTGCAGTCACGTTGGCGGGGAAGGAAGGAGGCGGTGGTATTGGTGGTGGTGGTGGTGGTGGTGGTGGTGATGGTGGTGGTGGTCACAGTAAAGGACTTACTTTGCGTCCACGTCACGAATCACCAACATCACGTCCATCCACTAACATCCATCCACCTCCCACGCCATGAACCACTAAGGACTCCACCGCCCACATGCGAACTATTGAGTGCCACCAACACCACCACCACCACCACCACCACCACCACTATTGCCACTATCAACCACAAAACCACTGACCACTCATGACCATCTCCACGAACCATTCAGACCCTCACCACTCTGTTCCACCACCATAATCCTGCAGAACCACACACCACCATCAGGAATCCGCACAAACCACCACCATGAACCACAAAAACAGCTGGCCATCAGAGTCCACAAGTACTACACTCACCATTACCACTCACCACTCACCACCATGAACCTTAGAACGATTCACAACCACCACCACCACCATTACCATTACACACACACCAAAAAGCAGCAACAGAAAAAGGAAAAAAAAAATCGTATCCACCAAACCGTCGTACTGTTTTTTTCCCCCGATAATTCTTCATTCCAATCGGACCGAGGTATTAAAATTTCCCTGGGGAAGGCACGGCAGGCGGCGGCGGCGTACAAGCGAGACACCGACCAGCCGACTAACAGCGGACGAAACCTTCACTGATAAGTTATAAATAGCCACCACAAATAAATAAGGTTAAGAAAACTATAAAAAAATAATAAAAAACGGAATAAAAAGCTATAAGATCAAGAAAAAAAGAGGAAAACAGATCAGTATAAACACCAAGAACAAAAAAGTATAAGGAAAAGAAAGAAGAAGAAGAAGCCACCAATCATCACTACTTCATCTCCAGTGGTACTTGATCAAACCAAGCAGTGCAGAATTTGATGCTTCCCAGCGATGCATCAAAGGGAAGTGGATCGCCTCTAAGAAGGTTTTGGCGGCGCCCTGACTGCGGGACTCTTTGCACACGGTGATTTATGTTAGCGTTTGTCATGTGTAGCGTCGATTCTCCACTGCGGTGACACGAGAGAGAGAGAGAGAGAGAGAGAGAGAGAGAGAGAGAGAGAGAGAGAGAGAGAGAGAGAGAGAGAGAGAGAGAGAGAGAAAGTGTGTGTGTGTGTATGTGTGTGCATGTATGTGTATGTGTGTTCTGTAACTAAGGTGGCGGCTACTGTTGCTGCTAGGGATGGAAGAGCAAGAGGAAGCATAGGACGAAGAGGAGGAGGAGGAGGAGCAGGAAACGGAGGAAGAGGAAGAGGAAGAGAGAGGAAGAAGTCCCGCGGCCTCCCTATGACATATGCATTGCGGGGGACAGATACGTGGCTGGCAGGCTGTAAAGATAACGAAGTGGGCCAGTTGTGGAAAAGGTTAAGAGAGAGAGAGAAATGGAGAGAAGGTGAGGGTGAAGGAAAAGAACCCACCACCTTTTCCCACGTTCACCTTCGAGGACCGACCCCAGAAGAAGGTGATGGAGTACCGTTCTTTTCTCTCCCTTTTTTTTTTTTTTTCCTCTCCTTCTCTCCCTTTTAAACCTCCTTTATTTTTTTTTTTCACATTTTAAAAGGAGGGATGCCGCCTGGAGATAAAATGTGCGAGCGAGCCTTGACACGGGGAAAGAAAACGGGCATGTGGTTCCCTCTCTCTTCTCCCTCCCATGCACAACCTGAGCTGTTGAGAAATGGCTGGTTTGTGAGTTTTATATATCGGAGGTTTGAGGGTTTAAGGGCGTGCGTGTGTGTGGGTGGTGGTGGTGGTGGTGGTGGTGATGGTGGTGGTGGTGGTGGTGAAAATAATGGTGTTGCTAGAAAATTGTAAATACCAGTATGTGTTATTGGAAGTATTCTCTCTCTCTCTCTCTCTCTCTCTCTCTCTCTCTCTCTCTCTCTCTCTCTCTCTCTCTCTCTCTCTCTGAAAATTGCACTGACTCCCAGAGAAACATGGGAATACTTTTGTAAAATACACTAAACACACTCTCTCTCTCTCTCTCTCTCTCTCTCTCTCTCTCTCTCTCTCTCTCTCTCTCTCTCTCTCTCTCTCTCTCTCTCTCTCGTGTGAATACTTTCCTGAAATCCGTGAAACATTTGACATAATAATTCAGTAGGCGGGGCGAGGCATTAATATTAATTGCCGAGTCATGCGGTGCTTCAGTGTGAAATGGAGGAAGAAGGAAAAAAATATCGGTGCACATGGAAAAAAAAAATGAGAGCACTTTTTATGGACTTCACTGGCTGCCATTATTCACCAGTTTGTGTTTTTTTGGGAAAGCTTCTTGGAATTCATTTGTATTTATGTATTTAGAGAACCTTGGGCGAGCGTTGAACATTGAAATTCGATGCATGGTATTGATAGTGCTGCTGTTGTTGTTGTTGTTGTTGTTGTTGTTGTTGTTGTTGTTGTTGTTGTTGTTGTTGCTGTTGTTGTTATTTTTTTGCCCTATTACCATTATCAATAAGACGTCATCATCATCACTATCACCACTGTCTCGGCCACAAGGGCTCATCCCAGTTACATTTCAAATTTCCCTCACTCCAGACTGTAGCCTCCATGACCAGCAGGATGGAGGCTAACTTTAAACCACATAATTTTCACCTAAGTAACTATTATTGTCTAACTATCTTTTGACCACCTGACATTCATATTTTCCCTTCTTCATTAAACTATATCAATAACGAAAACCAAACCTCCTGTGTCTAAAGATCCCACTGTCTTAACACGTGCTGACAACCAGCGCCTGAAGTAGGACGCGGCGCATATGACACAATTCGCCCTTGTCCGCCCCCGCCTCTCAGCAGTCAACACCAACGGACATTGCTATCCCTCCCCAAGGTCTCATGGCTTTGTGGTTAGTCCTTAATTTAGATAGGACGGACTTCATATGTTAGCGAAGCCTTTTTGGTTCTGTTAAACGTAAGGAGGAACTGCGTTATTTTGCCTCCCTACCTTGTTTGCTATGCCTGCTCCCTGCCAGACCACGCCGCAGTGTATGTCTTCCCCATAGGTAAAGAATAACTTGTCATAGTTCATAGGCTCTAGTCTTTCACTACTGAGTCACAAGGAGGGTGTAGACTGCCTCTCACACCTCCTTCAAGGGCTTGGCTTGCGACATGACCACACCGAAAACAGCAACTACTACTACCGTCACCACTTCTCCTCGTCGTCCTCCTTCCTCTTTATTATCCTGACTCTCTCACAAATAGTTAGTGTAGGATAGTTATACGAACAGCGCAGTGAGGAACTCAGTCTCTGTTGCTGTTTGTCTTCCTTTGTATTCTTTTGTATTCCTCCTGCTCTTCCTCCTTATACTTCTACAACAACAACAACAGCTACTACTACTACTACTACTACTACTACTACTACTACTACTACTATAACTTTTACTTTACCCAGCTCTTTTTTTTTTTCCACCTCGACATCTTTTTTTGATACCACTCGCTCCTCGACACTTGCTCCCTGACGCCTCCCTCAGGACGCCTTTCCCTTTTCCTTCCATACCTGAAGGCGCGAGGGACACACACACACGTAAGGCAGAAGATGGAGGCTGGTGTTGTTGCTGGTGCTCTTCCTGACGCCTTTCGTCCTCCCCTGTGCCCTGAGGCTTCACACAAAACACCTCGGGGACGCCTGTAAGTCTTGTGTCTCTGTCTTGATCTCTCTGTGACCTTGCTCTGTATCTCTGCTTGTGTGATGGGAAATGTGAAAGATTCGTGCAAGTTGTGGGGGTTTCTGTTGCTCTTTGATGTTTGAAGTATTTTTTTATGTTCGTTTTGCTGTTTTTTTCTTTTCTTTTTTTTCTTTTTATGTATTGATTTTTTTCTTTTTTTTCTTTTCGTTTTCTTTCTTTAGTTTTGTGTTTTGTGTTTTTTGTTTTTCCCTCCTCGCAGTGTTCATGTGGTGGATAGGTCATAGCGGCTTCCCACACGGTAAATGTTTAAGTTCTTCGTGTTATGAAGCATGTTTTTTTTTTCTTTTTTTTCTTTCTTTTCGCCTCACTCATGTCTATTTGTTTTATCTTTTTCCTTGTCCCCAGTTTCTATTTTTTTTTTCTCTTTCCACAAATGCATCTTTTTTAGGTATGAATGTTCTACACAAGTCTATACATATATACATTTTTTTCCCTTTTTTTTAAGTCTCTCATCCTCTTTTTTTTTCTAGTTTTCTCTCTTTCATTTTTATTTATTTTTGTTAATCTGTAGTTTAAAGGCAGCATTCAGTATGGCCTTTTATACTATATTATATTTCTGTATGCCCCTGTTTTCTGGTGGCGTCGATTTGGTATACGTATAACTGTATGTCTTCTGTATTACCTCTTGCCTACTGCTGTATGTCTGCTGTGTTACCTCTTGTGGTTGCTGTATGTGTGCATGTCTTCTATATTACCTCTGTATCACTCATTTTCACCTGTATCTTCTGTATTACCTCTCATGAATCATCACACTTTAATTCACACAGATCAAACATTCACTCCGCACAGCACACAGCCTCGATTCCTAAATAGTAACTCGTCTTATCATTCAGCCTTCCAAAATCACACTTTACTTTGTTCTCCTCTTACCTCAGCCTCGTCAGAATCGTATACATTATTCAAGCGGTACAAATATATCTTTCTCTATTCCCTGTCTTTGTTGTAAAAGTCAATTGTACACTTAATTACCTCGTTCCACTAATTCAGCTTCGTGGTAATGCTATACGTGTTATTCTTGTGGTGCAGGTGTACGTGTGTTTCTATCTATTCATGGTTTGGTGGCATTGTGCTTAGGAAATACATAGTGCGTCTCTTGATGTGTCTAGTTTGGGTGTAAAGTTATCCTGACCGCGCGCACACACACACACACACACATCCACTTCCGCTTTTCTATGACCTGCTTTTATGCCAACAAAGTGTAAATCCCTCAGAGTTTGTCCTCCTGCGCTTCAGAATGCGTTCTCTTAAGTCTCCTCTATTTCTCTCATTCTTGCCTCAGTTTTGTCGCATAATGTATCCTCGCCCTGCTCGTGTTTCCGGAAGTCTTCTTAAGCCGCTGCTCAGTTTTAGGCCTTACTGCGATGATGATGATGATGATGATGATGATGATGATGATGATGATGGTTTGTCGTAATCTTCGCTGTCTTTTCTGGTATTGGGGTATTTATTTTTATTTCTGGTAGTAGTAGTAGTAGTAATAGTAGTAATAGTTGTAGTATTAGTATAATAGTAGTAGTAGTAGTAATAGTAGTAGTAGTAGTAGTAGTAGTAGTAGTAAAAGTAATAGTAGTAATAGGAGTACCACCACCACCACCACCACCACCAACATTAGCAATAATAATGGAACCAATTGTTATAGTGTATTAACTTGTAGCATCACCACCACCACCACCACCACCATCACGACTTTCATCATCAACCACCACCACCACCACCACCACCACCACCACTCACGCGCCTCCTATGTACTTCGTGATATTTTTATTGCGACAAAATTATTTAATGCACTTGTTACCTCACGGGGCGGGAAGAGGATGACGATCCATTAATTACACGCAGGACCTCACTGGAGTGTTGCTAATGGGCAATGGGGACGGGGGAGGAAAGGGAGAGGAGGGGAAGGAGAGGGAGAGGGGGATGAGAGGGGGGAGGGACACGGGCAGGAGTTAATTTTTATGCTCAAGTAATTTACAGTTTTGAGGATGGTGAGTTATGGTCCCTTCATTATTTAAATTAGCCGGATTGTTGCTTTATTAATGTGATTTTTAAACATTGCTGTAGTGCGTTTTTTTTTCTTTGTGTTTGAGTGTCACCTGTATTTTTTCATTTATCTATTTATTTTTTATTTATTTATCTTTTATTTTTTATTTACTTTATTTATTTATTTTTCATTAATCTACAACATTTTTCTTTTCGTGTGAGTGTGTGTGTGTGTGTGTGTGTGTGTGTGTGTGTGCGTCTCTTGTGTTTTCTAGGTGAACTCTTTTAAGTTGTTATGTGTTCCTGCCTTTGTTTTGTTTTATTTTTCTGTTTTTATTTATTCCTTTTTTTTTCTTTGGTTTTTCCTTGTGACTCGTTGACGTGTCGAGCTTTGCCTTGTTTGTTGGACTAGATAAAGCTAGAACAGCATTGAGGAGAACAGGTTATTAGCTTTACTGCATCATTCTCTTCCTCCTCCTCCTTTTCCTCCTTTTCCTCCTCCTCCTCCTCATCATCATCATCATCATCATTTTTTCTTCATGTCTCTTCTCCTTATTCACACGTATAGGAGTGTGCCTAAGTGCTTAAAAAAAAAAAAAAACATAACTGCTGCTTTCCAGAACGGATGCCTTTGTAAAATGCTTTCTAGTCGCCCTCTCTAAAGCAACTACGAGTACAGTATATTATATCACCTCTTACTGGAGCCGGGCAGTTACATATTCGCCTTCCTCCCCACAATAACTACCCTATCGCGGTAGTCGAGGCACGGAAGGTTCGGAAAAGAGGTGGTGCCGAGTGAAGTGTGACATGAAGTTTGAATTTCTGTGTTCGCCCGCTGTTTCGCACTTTCGACTCCCTCGCTCTGAAGAAGACATCAGTGAGAGACTTTCCAGAGAGAGAGAGAGAGAGAGAGAGAGGGGGGGGGGTGACACTCGAAATGCCAGTTCCCCCTTTCTTTCAGTAGACAAAAGAAATCAGTGTGAGACTTTCCAGAGAGAGAGAGAGAGAGAGAGAGAGAGAGAGAGAGAGAGAGAGAGAGAGAGAGAGAGAGAGAAAGAGGGAGGGAGAGAGGGGGGTGACACTCGAAATGCCAGTTCACCCTTTTTTTTAGTAGACATAAGAAGACTGACGACGTGAATTCAGTCTTTTTTCTTTTTCTTTTTTCCTCTTTGTAGTTAAGTACCCCATTGTGTAGTAAAACCGGGTGAGTATACAGTGATTAAGTTTTTTAAAAGTCACCAAAAAAAAAAAAGCGAGAAATGTGTCTTCGGCGCAGTGTACACAACTTATGAACTATTCATTGATCTATAACGAAATTAGATGTACGTGATTTTAGAAAAAAAAAAAAAAAAAAAACACGGGATGAAGGTTGCCAAACATTAAAATAGACGGAGATTTTTATGATGTCCTTCTTAAAGCCACGAAGAAAACTGAAATATGTTCCTAGCGCAGTACACGTAGACATCTCCAACGCAGAGCCACGAAAGTTAATGCACACTGATCTGTAACGAAAATAAAAGTACTTACATATGATTAAGTAAAAAATAGTCACATGTGGAGACCTGAATAACCTCACAGTGGATTGATCAACTCCACCTAACTACAGTTCCGGAGCAAAAGTAGCTAATCTGTCCTAGAACTCTCGTCTGTGCAATGTTTTGAGAGCAGCAGTTCAGCTTTTTCTCCCTGTATATGTGTGTGTGTGTGTGTGTGTGTGTGTGTGTGTGTGTGTGTGTGTGTGTGATCTAGGTCAGCCTCCTTCACACGTCAACAAGGAGCGACCGTGAGTGGCGGATATTGGTAATGGAGTTGCCGAGGAAAAGTTGTCGCGCCAATCAGATCACACTCCTACACTCCAGGCATTGCCACTCTAGATCTGGTGTTTGCTCTCGACAATGATTTCATCCCTGTGTATCTGAGGTGTGCGAGCAAGCAGGGACTGGAACATTGTTAAATTAAACTGAATATTTGTATTAAGATTAGACACGGTAAATTTTGCTTAATGAACGTAACAGAAGGAAAAAAAAAAAAAAACTTTGGATTATAAAAAGGAGAGCTGGTTAAATTGAAATGGAAGAAAAATACGAATAGTAAGTTCACAACTAAACTTACATTTATCGTAACTGAAAATGTTTTGTGCAAATACCAAAAGGATCTGTTATGTAAACCGTTAAGGATGAACAGGTAACTACTAAAAATAAATGTCATAAAAATAACTTCTTGCAACCAGTTCCTGACCTCGATATTTATGTCAGTCGTAAACTACTTTACAAGGAACAGCCGTGAGCAACAAACGAGAGAGCGTAGCGTTGTTAACTTTCCCTAAAAATTCAAGGCTGATATGGAAATTTTTCTTTTAAGCAGTAGTAGATAGTATAGCAAGGAGAAGTATTTGTTTAGATTTTTATATATTTAGAAAAGACGTTTTCCTCTCAGAATGCCTTACCGCTCATTAAAGGAGGTGTTAGAATATGATAATAGTTTCAAATACCAAACAAATTGATAAGACAGATAAGCGGGGATGGAAATTTGGATTGACAAAAGCATGTGTCTTGCATTTTCTATCGGCGATGTAGTTAGTTTTCTTTTCACAAACTCGTGAAGCATTACTAACACCACCACCACCACCACCACCACCACTACCACCAACAACAACAACAACAATATCGTCATCATCAACAACAACACTAATAATAATAATAATAACAACAACAGCTACAGCAACAATAACAATGACAATAGTAGCACAAACACTGAGCATAATCGTGTGTGTGTGTGTGTGTGTGTGTGTGTGTTGGCCCAGTCCCCTGCAAGGATGAAAGGTACCAGGTATTATTTCTTTCCTCCAAATTCACAAGAGTAGCAACAGGAACAATATGCTAAGTTAAAAGAATAACTCCCCTAAGTTGAAGATTCGTGTCTCAGAAGTTTTCAGAAGTTTCTTTGATCCAAATGAATTAAAGAGAATATTTTAACTATAAACAGATTAAGAGGAATTATTTATGTTCCTTTTAGTCTCTCTCTCTCTCTCTCTCTCTCTCTCTCTCTCTCTCTCTCTCTCTCTCTCTCTCTCTCTCTCTCTCTCTCTCTCTCTCTCTCTCTCTCTCTCTCTCTCTCTCTCTCTCTCTCTCTCTCTCTCTCGTTTAAAATCCCTCACGACTCGTCAGAAAGATGGCGATAATTTTTTCTTATGCTTTCCTTTTTTTCTTCCCCTGTCGCTCGTGGCTTGTCCAGTGGTGGCCTTTACACGGGACGGGGCGGCAGGACACGCTCCTCGCCGCCCCGGAACACCACCAAGACACTTTTAACACTTCGCAACGTGCCTGACCAGGAAGACTGACCGTGAGCAAGGGTGTGGCTTGCAAGGGTCAGGGATTTCCGGAAGTGCTTGCGTGAATGCTTGGCCCGTTTTCTATAACTCTTTTTCTCTCAAATCACGACTGTTTTCAAAGGCCACAGAGATGACCTAATCTAACCTAGCCTAGCCGCGTTCTCAAAAGTGTTTCTTTTGTTAATAATGTGGAAATCTTGTTAATCTGTCACTAGAATGGTAGAAAACTTCCTTTGAAAACCCTTGCCACTTCAAGTAGAGCCTTTTGAAAGTCAGTGAATTGCGTAGAACTGTTTCAGAATACTGTCCGTAGTGTTAGTGTGTGTGTCTGTGTGTGTGTGTGTGTGTGTGTGTGTGTGTGTGTGTGTTTCAGACAGACAGAGACAGAAACAGCTGTCCTTGAAAAAAAAAAACAATATTTGTTATTCATTTGCTATTAGATCCAATATTTTATGTAATTGAATCACGAAGCTTAAGTATTTAGGCATTAATTATTTTCATAACATTAGTCTTACGCAGTTGAGAGAGAGAGAGAGAGAGAGAGAGAGAGAGAGAGAGAGAGAGAGAGAGAGAGAGAGAGAGAGAGAGAGAGAGAGGTAAGTAGATTTCTCCTTCAAAAACCACCAACAACAACATTCATAAGTCGTCTTTTACAAATTAATGCACACAGTATCATAGCCCTGGCCAGGAGTCGAGTAGCAAATCACTCACTTCCTCTGTGTTTGGCATGTTACCTCAGCCTTCAGCCCTGTGCTCGGCTTACACCCTGGCAGTTGTCCCTTCTTGTGTGTGTGTGTGTGTGTTTGTGTGTGTGTGTGTGTGTGTATAAGTGACTGAGGAGGAATGAAGGTAGGTTTTCTTTATATATACTGTATGTGTAATGAACAATTAACAGAGTACCTGGATAGAAGTCGGGGAGGGTCTTCTTAGTATATATAGATGAATTAATTAAGATACGAATATCTCCTTCGATAGCTCAGTTGGTAGAGCGGTGGACTGTAGTTGAGACATGAAATGGACATCCATAGGTCACTGGTTCGAATCCGGTTCGAAGGACAGTGTTTTTGCAATGTGTAGAGGCCAGAAACAGGGCAAATAGGGTATTAGGATTTATTTTTAGGAATGTCAAAAGTAGATGGCCCGAAGTAATATTAAAGTTATATTTCGCGCTGGTCAGGCCTCATCTAGACTACGCTGTGCAGTTCTGGTCCCCATATTACAGGAAGGATATAGGTCTATTAGAATCAGTACAAAGGAGAATGACTAAAAGGATACAGGGGATGAGGAGTATTCCTTACGAAGCGAGATTGAAGCTGTTAAATTTACATTCTTTAGAGAGACGTAAGTCACGAAACTGCTACACGAAACAGCAGCACCAGAAGCAATGCGTAAAGTCTTTATAAGCATCTACAAGAAAGTTAACAATGAAAAAGAATACATTTTTCAATTTCTTCCCAATTAAAAGATTGGATGTGGCTGTGGAACAAGTAAAGATGTCTCTGAGTGATTGTTAGGGAAAGGTGTACCAGGTGGCAGTGAAAGGATTAACGCAGGGAAGACTCAAAGCACAGTGGAAGAAAGCACAAAAGGTTACTCGATTTCTGATACCCACTGCACCTTCAAATTCATCTTGGTTACCTTGCACACTAGATGACATGAATCCAAGGCAATACTATGCAATACAAGACACTACTAGGCAGGGCGGGGCAAAGCTCTCCATCCCTCACACACTGACAGAATCATTTCCAAGCTGCTGGTGTGTAAAAGTAAGCTAAACCAATCTGGCCGGCGTTATCCCATCAATCACAAGCAATGCGCGCACGTGTGAGGGAGGGAGGGGAGGGAGGGAGAGGAAATAGTTGTGCTCGTGCGTGAAATGTCCATATTTTTAGCCGCCCGTACTTTTGCCTCATTTGCGCCAGTGTTGAGTCGTGCGTTGAGAATCACACGCTCTACAAGGACACTCATCCGCTTTAAAGAGAGGTGTGCTGGTGGTGGAGCTGCGGTGTTGAGCGACAAGGAACATAATTTTTTTAGTACCTGATCCTTTTTACGCCGCATCTGGATCCCTTAATAACAGGAAAATGCAATTGTTTTAGTTTCAGATTCCTTTTATTCCCCTTAACTCGTGTATAGAAAACGAAGTTGTGTTTTTATAGTTGCTTTTTCTTTGTCATTCCTTCATAGGCGCCTAATCACACAAGGCTGCTGCTGTCTGGGTTCCTAATTCCTCTTAAATGGAGGGAAGAGGAAGAGGATTTGCTTTTTCATAGTAGTCTTTCTTCTGTAAGTTGATAATAGACACTGATAACAAGGAAATGCCGATGTTTAGCCGTTCTAAGCCGACTTGATAGAGAGACTGATTGATTGATTCTTATTCATTCAGTGATTGGATCTTAGCCGAGGAAACTTAATTAAGGAAAAGAGAGTAAAGCAACAACGACTAATTCAGTTCAGATTTGACTAACCGCTGAAGCCAGACGTTGAAAAATCCGGAATTGCTATTGTTTTGATTTTAGATGGCCTTTAATGGGGAGCTTGAGCGAAGGGAAGTAAAACGAACTGTAGAAACAATAACTTATTCTCCTCAAATCCAAGTAATCCTCTTCTCACAGCAGAAATGTTAACCAGACGTGGGACGCATGAAATTGTTGCTGTTTCTGTTGTGGATTTGACTGAGAGAATTTGAGGAAGTGAGAGGAAGAGTAACAACAATGAATAAATTCTCTTAGAGGCTAATAACGTTTCTCTTATACGAAACTTAATCAGACACGGGAAAACGGACCTGTATCTGTTACCAATGTGGATAGAAGATGTGGCTATTTCTCCATAAGTCCAAGTGATGCTTTCCATACGCGAAAAAAAAAAAAAACTTGATGGTAGGTGAGGAAACAGAGCTGGCCTGTTTTTTTTTTTTTTTTTTTTTTGCTTCAGGTCCCACTTAACCGGATAAAAAAAAAATGGAAGGAAGTAAAGAAGCAGAAGAAACATTCTCCTCACACCCAAGCAACCTTCTTATATAAAAAGAAAAACAAAGAAAAATGGCTGGCTACACATGAATAAAAAAAAAAAAAATGAAATACGTATATATAAACAGACTTGCTACTGTTGTTGGTTAGTGTTCAGATTCTTCCGCTTGAAAGGGAGGGTTTGATCGAAAGAGAGCGTGGAAACTGTGGCTAATTCTCCTCAGATCCGAGTAACCCTTTTCTTGCGCTGGAAAATCTTGGCCAAACTGCAAAACAGATCCAAAACTTTTGCCTGCTGGCCGCTGGCGTCTTTCCCAAATGGCAAAACAGATTTCCAGAATAGGATTTAGCCAACTTTGAGAGTCTCGCGATGTTATCATTTGGGTTTTGTTTCAATGTAAAGTCAAGGTAGAATAAAGGGAGTGTGTGTTGTTGCTCTCCCCAGTTTTCCATGCAGGAGGTCAAAGAATCGCGTATTCTCGTGACAAAGGGCGTCGCTGTAAAGAACACATGCGGCTGGTCAAAAATATAGTACAGGTTGTCCAGAAAAAAGTCAACTTGCAAGCGTAGGTTTTTCAACGCAAATTGAAGTCAGGAAGAAGAACTGGAAAAAAAAAAAAAAAAAGAATAAAGTGGAGGAAACTAGTTTACTGCCGCGCCACAAAGAGAAATACAACAGCATCACCACTGCTTGCCAAGTTTGCGTAAAGTCAGCGGTAAAGATAGAAAGGGAAAAACACGAAGGGCGTTCCAGAGAGTGCAACGTCATGAAAGCACCAACTTAACAGATGAGACAAGGCATTAAGTTTGGAGTTGATATTTCCTTAAATCGTGCTGGGAGAATAACCCGCGGCAACCATGTGAAAGCTGAAGATAATGCGACTTCCTTTATGAGTGAACCTGCATGGAACAAACACAAAACAAGAGGCAATGAAACGTTCGAAAAACTCAATTACTTCGCTTCCTGTCGGTGGTGCATTCCAGATTATACTATAAACCAGGTAGACAAACAAAGGACAGGCAAAGGGCAAAGAGGAAAGAGTGTTACCCATAAGACTTTTCAACAGATATTTCTGACATTTGAAAAACTGAATCTTCCGGCCTGTGAAGGTAATATGATTTCTTTCCTTTTCACCTCAGTTAAAAATAACATCTGCACTCGACTTAGAAGTAAGACTTTTTTTTTCTTTTTTTTAGCAAGCAAGAGAGCTGTGAAGTTAATACCGAGAATGAGCTTGTGCCGGGGAACGTTTAATATTGTAACAACCATTTGCGTGAAGTGAAAGTGGATAGATAGTACGATATGTGGTTCGTTTAGGTGGATCACGTATAGACAATGAGGACAAAATGACCAAGGAAAGTTTAATGAAAAAGCTAAGTAACTCAAGTATTTTGGGAGTGGCTCCACGACTACACACCGCACACCTGTCGGGGGTAAAAGCTCACAAAGAGACAATGTTTTTCCAGCGAGGCACCGGTGTCACCCATTATTAAGAGGGCGGGAGAGCTGGAGAGGGAGAATCGACCGAGCTTGAATATTTTAAACAGGTCTTGGGCAAGAGTTCAGCTTTATGGAAAGGAAGAATGACTGCATATATGAACAGAATACAATAAAATGTAAAGGATATAGAAGAAAAATAGCAAAAACAGGGAGAGGAAGGAAGAGAAATGTCAGGATATTTTCTGGCTATATTTACAAAGAACCAGAAAATAAGAGAGAGGAGTTTGGCTTCATCGTTGATCACAAAATGTTTCCGGAAGTTGAGACAGTAGATTTAGTGCGATTTCAGGCAAAAATATTGACTGTAAGTCCGTGGAAATGAAAGACTGTGAGACCCGCATCTTTATCTGGGAAAGTGTAAACAAACAGATGGAAACATGGAATTTTCGCTTCAGGATTCGATGAAAGTATGTTGAGTACGAATCTGAATCCGAATCCGATATGACTGTGGCGGCGCTGTTAAAAAAGAGTTCGATTCCTGTCTAAGATTCGAAAGTCACGCAGAGAAACGCTACAGCATCAGATTCTTTTTCGACACTAAGAAGTATCTGTGTGTGTGTGTGTGTGTGTGTGTGTGTGTGTGTGTGTGTGTGTGTGATGTGAGCTTGATAGGAAAAAACAAAATGATAACGCTACATGAACATATAAGAAGATTATGAAATATTATGGTAAATGGAAACGCTGGAACATATATACGTACAGTGCATGGTGCAATAATGAACCGCGGCAACCCTTTGAAAGCTGATGATAATGCGACATGTTTGAGTGAACCTAAATGGAACAAACACAAACAAAAAAAAACAAAAAAAACAGGCACTGAAACTTTCGGATAACTCATTTTGCTAGTTAAGCCAATAGACAGACAGATAATAAGATAGATAGATAGATGTAGATAGACAGAGCTGATCATTCCACCTTGAGAGAGTTGTCGGCTCGTTGCAGTCAGTTGAGCCAGTTGGTTAGCGCTCTCTCTCTCTCTCTCTCTCTCTCTCTCTCTCTCTCTCTCTCTCTCTCTCTCTCTCTCTCTCTCTCTCTCTAGGATGGTTGTATAAGTTTATTTGGTTTAGATCAGGTTAGGTTTTATTAGATTTTATAATTTCAGGCCACAAAAAAAGGTCTCCAAATCAGTTGTAGATGGTTATGGAAAAATCTTTGTAACAGTGACAGTGTTGTGCGTCAGGAATATGAGTGTTATGATCGGTAAGACCCAATACACAGAGGATGTACAGCCACACGCACACCAGGCCGCCCACACAGGAACACGTGAATATATAGAAACATGGTACACCCGTGATAAACTATGAAAGGCCATACAGAGGGCTGCCTGTGACGCTGCCAAAGAAAAAAATAAATAAATAAAATAAAAAATGGAACAAAGAATACGAGAACAAAACAAAAATAGACCTGGGTGAAACAAGTTAAATACCAAACAACTTAAATTTTCAAAGTATCAAAGGCCGCCATGATGTGTGTGCGGAGCGCTCCCTGTGAAGCTTAGAGAAAAATATAGGAACTTAAAAAAGAAAAAAAAAAGAAGCGAAGATGAATAAGAAATCTAGACCTGCATGAAAATTTTACCATCAGCATGCCAACAACTTAAATATTCGAAGCATGATCAAAGCCGGCCACTCCATCTACCTACGTAGCACTGCCTCGGGGAAAAAAAAAAAAAGTTAAAAGTTAAAAGTTAAAATAGTTGAAAGAAAACGAAGCAGAAAAAGAATCTAGCCCTGCGTGAAAAAAGAATGGCAGCCAGTGAACAACTTAAATATTGGAAGCATCAAAGGCAACGGGATTCTTGTGTCTCTCGCGCTCTACAGTACACAACCCGAGATAAGGTCACAGGCAGGTCAAAACATCAGCACAAGACTTATAGGCGTCCCTGAGGTGTGTGGTGTGTCGTCTCTGAACACTGGGAAGGATGAAAGGCGTCAGAAAGAGCAGCAACCTCCTCTTCCACTTTCCCTTGCACTGTCAGGTATGGAAAGGAAGGGTGTCCTGAGGGAGGCGTCAAGGACCAAGTGTCAAGGGATGAGAGGTGTCAAAAAGATGTCGAGGATTTGGCAGACTCCCGACCGAGTGACAAACAGTAGTGCCACCACCACCACCACCACCACTACTGCCATCATCACAACAACAACGACAAAAGCCACTTCAAACAAAACTCACCTCACTGGACAGACGCCTCACGGACCTCAAAAAACTATCGACCAGTCCGCCGCCATTCCCTGATTCAAATTAATTAAAAGAAAAGGCAATTAATTAGTTGAACCTGCTCGATTGAATGACACGAGCCAAACATTGAGCGAAATGAGACGAAACTGTACGGACATTGTAAAAAAAAAAAATAGAAATATTCACTCCCTCTTCTCACCTGTCCCACCTTTTCGAGAAACGACGAAAGAAAACGTGAGTAATTAGTCCTTCATTCACCTGGCTGGCTTAATTACTGCTTATTATTACGCGGCAGAAGTAATCAGCGCTCTTCCTACCTGGCGGAAATACGTAGAGTACCTGCCACCCGCCGTCCTTGTCTCACCTGGCCGTGGGACGAATTACTCTTGTCACCTGGTGGAAGAAATAAGTGCAGTGTGGCGTCGTTTCTCCTGGACCTTGAAAAAAAAAAAGAAAAAGGAAAATGGGAAGAAATAGGAAAGGTTAAGTGAAATAAGACGAGCTGAAAAAAAAAAGTAGTAAGAATATTCTCGCTTCATTTTTTTTTTTTTTTGAGGGGTTGAAAAATAAAAGGAAACAAGCAAGAAAGAAAGAAAGAAAGAAGAATAAGTGAAATTTGGTCTTAACTGAACTCTCACACATGTAAGGAAGTAAGGAAGACCATCTGAATTCCTTTCCTAGAAGAAAAAAAAAAACAAGGAAAAAATAAACACTACTATCAACAAAAAAAGAAAGAAAAAAAGAAAAAAAGAAAGACACAAAATACGTACTTACTCACAACTAAGAACGATCCACACGTACTAGGATAAAAAAAAAAAAGAAGAAGACAGTGAAAAAAAAATCAAGGAAAAAGAAAAACAACAAAGAAACAACATCAGAAAAAAAAACTAATTGTGAAACGAAATGGAAAAAAAAAGAAAACAAGAAAGAACATCCGAACCCCTTAACATTTTTTTTATTTTTTTATTCTAGCCTTGGGAAACGAAAGCTACTCTGCTCCTGCTTCTGCTGCCGCTACTACTGCTGCTGCTGCTGCTTCTGCTTCTGCTTCCACTACTTCTGATGCTGCCACACTCTCCCTGTCCAGCCTTGTGCCCTGCTAACTCCCCAGAGGACTCAACCTTACCTAAGATTCTCTCTCTCTCTCTCTCTCTCTCTCTCTCTCTCTCTCTCTCTCTCTCTCTCTCTCTCTCTCTCTCTCTTTCTCTCTCTGTTGATCATGGGCCGGTTTAATTTTTGTTTTATTCGTTTATTACTTTGCATTTTCATGTCGGCGGAATGTTTTGTTTTATCTTACCAGTTTGTTTGTGTTTCTCTTGAGGGAACCGAACGTGCTTGTTTATGCATGTATGCTTTTGTTTATATATTCCGTGTGTGTGTGTGTGTGTGTGTGTGTGTAACTTAACCATAATAGTAGTAATAACAACAGCAATAACAATAACGTGACCTTGAAAAAATAAATAGAATAATCCAATCATTTAGAACCTCAAATTACCAATCTGACTTAATTGCAGTAACACTTCTCTAATCAAATAACAGAAAAACTTATAATACGAGCCTTGATAGTACTTAGAATCAAATTAAGTAACTGCAGTCATTGGTATAAGAAAGTATTTATCTGCCAACACGCGCCTGGTTGTAGAGCAGAGCAAGGAACACATAGGGTCGCACGGGGCAGACTGTCATAGGTTGGCTGGGGGACGGAGGCAGGTGGGAGGATGGCTGAGGTGGTGAGGCCAGGTCAGGAGGTTCAGACAGCAGTGTGTGACGTTTTTTTTTTTTTGGGTATTTGTCACCGCGTGGGGGAAGGTTAAAGATTGAGGATGACAGTGTGTGTGTGTGTGTGTGTGTGTGTGTGTGTGTGTGTGTGTGTGTGCGTGTGTTATTATGAATGCGATATTGTCTTCTTTTTCTTTTTCTTGCTTTTGGTGTATCAATTTTTATTTTCTTCCTAGCCCTGACAATGTAGTGCTTATTTATTCACTTCTCCGTGTCAGTGTCAATGCGCATCTCCTATCCAGTTTGCCCTCGACCTTATGGATTTTATGTGTTATCCTCTACATGACCTAATATAATTTCCTAGTATGCATATTCCTTTTAATTCTTTTAGCATATGAAGTTATTCTCAGCTTCCCGTTATTCTTACTTCCCTTTTTCTCGCTTTTTTTCTGTTTTTCTCTCATTTTTTACAGTCAGAAACATTATACATATTTTATTTCGTATGACCTACAATTTCCCCTTCTGCTTTTCTTTTTTTTCTTTTTTTCTTTTTTTTTGCTTTTAGATATGATATGATCCTTGGCTTCCCCTCCACAGTTTTGCAATTCTAGCGTTGTTTATATTTCACAGTACGAATGTTTTAATCTCCAATTCCTCTTAGTAATGTATCCATAGCATTTCTAAGTAATCCAGTATCGTTTTGTATATTTAATGAACGATGAACTTTCAATATCTATGTAGTAATTGGTTGTTTATGTCATTAGTCTGACGTAACAGCCCCGCCAAGTAGTGAAGTAATAAGTAATTTGTGTATTGATCCCTGTTTTATTTTTGCTGAGACACCGGTTTCTTTATTTACAACTTCTCCTTGTTAGTTAAAATGCCCTTCGGTTGATTTTCTCTAAAGACTTCAGTGAATAGACGATGAATGTTAAAAGCTGCATATGAGACTTGAATCTTTTAACCCGTTTTTTCTTCTTGTCATCATTATCATCATCATCATCTTCTTCTTCTTCTTCTTCTTCTTCTTCTTCTTCTTCTTCTTCTTCTTCTTCTTCTCTTCATCATCATCATCATTATTCCCATCACCATCATCATCATCATCATCATCTTCTTCTTCTTCTTCTTCTTCTTCTTCTTCTTCTTCTTCTTCTTCTTCTTCTTCTTCTTCTTCTTCTTCTTCTTCTTCTTCTTTACATTCTTCTTCTTCTTCTTCTTCTTCTTTTTCTTTACATTCTTCTTCTTCTTCTTCTTCTTTTTCTTTACATTCTTCTTCTTCTTCTTCTTCTTCTTCTTCTTCTTCTTCTTCTTCTTCTTCTTCTTCTTCTTCTTCTACAATTATCTGTATTGCTTCGTTAAAATTCTCCTGAACGCCATACAATATTTCAACATTCTAATAACACTCGTGAAAAAAAAAAAAATTATGTGGCTCTTAAAAAAAAAAAAAAAAAGAAAAAAGAAAAAAAAAAACTTGTGGCGGAAGGTTGAAAGTGAATTTAGACGAGAGAGAGAGAGAGAGAGAGAGAGAGAGAGAGAGAGAGAGAGAGAGAGAGAGAGAAGGGTGGGGGGGGGGGAGTTAATCGTAAAGCGAGGAGTCTGTGAAGGTTTGGGGCGATGTCCTGTACAATGCTCTCAAGTCGCAGCGTGAAAGAGAAGCTCCCTCTCACCAAGTTTTCATTTGACTCGAAGCTTCATCTACTACTACTACTACTACTACTACTACTACTACTGCGTACCATCCCCTTTGTACTCAGAAAGGAGAGTATCTTTCCTTGACACAAATATTTCCTGTCCCATATCCACTTCCCCCGAGTATTACCCCTCGAGGCGACTCACTAGTCCCACCAAAGCTTATGAGACAACGATAGAAAATGTGAGCCATAGAGCCACGGGGATGTGTGAGGAGCTAACAGAACCGCTACAAACAAACCAAGACACCCTGGACACGCTTCTCACTGCAGACATACAGAATCATGTAGACGTGAACTGTAACGCTAGGTGAGGATGAGGTGGTTGGTGTACACTCCTTCACGAGAACACCCTAAAGTGAAGTACTCGGAAGAATTACTGACTAGTGATTTCGTAAGGGCTTTGACGACTCCCTTGTCTGACGGTTGTATTACCTTGAGGAACTGGGTTGATTTGCACTTATATGTGAGGTGTGAAGGTTAGGGTGAAGATAAGGGTTAAGTATATCTCTTCGACGTGGTTTTGGTCCGTGCATTGTGTTTGTTTCTCGGACATAAAGTAAGGCTGGGTTGGTTCACGTGTTTTGTGGTGTGATGTCATAGGGAATCAGGAGCAGCATTGATATTATAGGTAGAAGAGGTGATTGTAGTGGTGGTGGTAGCGGTGGTGATTGTGGTGGTAGTAGTAGTAGTAGTAGTGTAATAGAATTCATTGTCAAAGTTCATTTTGCTCCAGCTGTTGTTGCTAATACTACTGCTTCTGTTGCTCGTTATTGTAATTGCAACCATTTTCACACACACACACACACACACACACACACACACACACACACACACACACACACACACACACACACACACACACACACACACACACAGGACAGGAAGGAGAGGCGGCACGGGATAGAAATGACCACAAAAAAGCCCAGTACCTGCCTGGCTCCCCTGACAACACTCCTATTACTCCACTTTTCATAACTCTTTTGCTCGTCTCTCTCTCTCTCTCTCTCTCTCTCTCTCTCTCTCTCTCTCTCTCTCTCTCTCTCTCTCTCTCTCTCTCTCTCATCGCGGCGTGGTGAATATTACAGGGCCGAGCTTGGGTTGCTTAGGCTTAAAACATTTCACAACACTAACAGCGCCGTCAGTGACAAAGCTCAACTAATAGCCAGCGCGTGATTTTATATTTTGGGATCAGGATTTTTTTTTTTCGGTGTTAATCTAGTCGCGTAGCTTTTTGTTATTATTATTATTATTATTATTATTATTATTATTATTATTATTATTATTATTTTTGTTGTTGTTGTTATTATTGTTGTTACTGTTTTGTTGTTGTTGTTGTTGTTGATTTCCTCATTTATTTAAAGAAAATTTAAGTGGTATTAGTACTGTTACTTCTCATTACTTACTACTACTTATTCTTATTAACTTTTGTATCATAACAATAGGTCGAAATTATCAATAGATCTACTGACTTAATGATCCAGAAAGAAATAACGCAAAGATAAAACAAAAAAAAAAAAAAGAATCGTGAATAAGTTACGTAGGTCATCCCAAGGCAGCAGGTTATCAGTTGCACCAGAAAGGAAGGCTGTGATGTGGTAATCATTTAACACAAACGAGTATATCCAGCTGCACCGGCGGAACGACCCTCTCTCTCTCTCTCTCTCCGGTTATCTTCAGAGAGAGAGAGAGAGAGAGAGAGAGAGAAAGAGAGAGAAACACCTGTAATGAGTGCAGTACATTGTCACACCGTACAGTTTGGGCTTCAGGTCAGAATAGTTAAGACTCACACATTCCCCGCCGCTCAGCCCCCGCCCGCCACTAATGAGCAGCAGACAACACGGCAAGGTTTATCGCCACCCCCCTTGAAAATATTCGTGTCATTGCCGCTGCAGCCAAGAGGAGTGGTATAAATGGCAGTGGTTTTGATATTACTGCTGTTTATTGCTCCGTAACCTCACCACGTCACCTTTCGTACTTGTCTCCACGTCTCCATCTCGCCAGTAACTTAAATCGCTCACCCACTGTCACATTTAAATACATAGACATCCAACGCAACATAATTTCTCATCAACGGAGCTGTCAGTCACAGTGCCCTCGTTATCCGGCAGTCTGCAGTGGCTGTGGTTGTGGGGCAGTGACTTTGTTCTGCACTGGGAAAGGAGGAGGGGCTGAAGGACTGAAGGAGGGAAGGAAAGCTGTGTCTCATCCTGGATAGGAACAGAAGGGAAAGGTGAGATGAGGTCTTCGGGTGTAGGGGAAGAGTGGGTGAGGTTTGAGGCTGCGGTGAGGGAACCAGGTCAAGTTGGGGTGGTTCTCAAATCAAGTGGAGAGGAATAGACTCAGTAATCAAGTTGTTATTGTAGAGTCAGTATCGAACTTTAATCCTTTCACTGCGACATGAAACAATCTGTAGCACCAGAAGTGAAGCGTGAAGTCTTTTAAGGTATCTACAAGAGTATTAGCGATGTAAAAGAATACATTTTGCAATTTCTTCCCATTTCAAAGATTGGATGTGGCCGTAGAACAAGTAAAGATGCCTCAAAATGATTATTAATTAGGGAAAGATGTACCAAGTGGCAGTCAAAGGGTTAATAGAAGGTTACGTGATGCTATGGATAATGATGGATATAGGTAGGCATCTTTTTATACATTGTCACATGTGCGCCCACTGAATTCTTGCAGCTTCCCTTATTTTCTTATGTTCATATGTGTGTTCTCGCTCGTATGTGTGTTCTCGCTAGCCGTGCACAAACACCTAGCCTTTCTTTCTTTCTTAATCTTTTTCTTTCCTAGTCTTTTCCTGGCGTTGTGTGTCAGTGTTTCTGCATCCCCATGAAATCAGTCCATCAATCAGTTTTATATTCACTTGTCGCCTGACGCTGCGATTAATAATGTCTAGGTTAGTCTTGCTATGTATTTCGTCTTAGCATTCCACTTTTGTTGATGGCATCCGATGACACCTGCCACGTCATCTAATATACTTGTCAAGAGAGAGAGAGAGAGAGAGAGAGAGAGAGAGAGAGAGAGAGAGAGAGAGAGAGAGAGAGAAAGTCACTATTATCCAAGTCATAAAGTTCGCGGCGCCAACACTCACCATAGCGTGGCAGTAAATGTAGCACGGCTCTGTTGTCGGTTCACACAGGCACTTGTTTTATTATCTGAGCCTTGATGGCCTCTCCCCACCTCACTGCACTTTATTTCACAGTGACTCATGGAGACCAAGCCGCCTGTCTGTGCTTGAATGGAACTGACGGGCAGCTCATTGAGATGGTTGAGATTTGGAAGGCATTTATCAAGTAGTGGGAATATAGACGACGATGATGATGATGATGATGGTAACTACGGTGATGATGATAACAACGATGATGATGACGGTAACGACGCCGATGGTGATGACAATGACAACAATGATAATGGTGAGAGGCGCAGTGAGCCACATGCGAGCCACAGCCCACAGTCCGTGAGGGCGCGGCGTTGGTGAAGTGTTATTTTTTTCTGTCAAAGCCGAAGCCTGCAGCAGTGATTGGCAGCAGCGGAAGGGGTCGCTGCACATGATGGAAGATTGCAGTGTCTCCCCAACATCGCAAAGCTGCTGCAAATCATGGTGTTTCTGGCTGTATCCTATCTAACGTTTTGAAATTGTTATTGTTGTTCTGGCTTGTTTCATTAGTTATTGTGTAACCGCTCTAGATTTCTGTATCCATGTTTTTTTTTTTCTTTTTTCTTTTCTTTTTTCTTGTGAGTGGATGTAAGGCACTTCAGACACTTCAACTTTCCGGTCATCAGAGCATCTTCCACTGCAGAGCACCAAGATACCAATTACTCGTAAAGCCCCATCAATCTCTTCAAATGACTCGTGCAGTGGTTGGCGTGTCCGGCGTTGTACTCACCAATACAAGTGTTGCCGGACGCCGACTGTAAACACTTCTTACTGCCTAAGGTTTCTCTTGTGTTATTCCCCTTCCGTTGATTCGGTAAGGGCACCCGCTGTTTGATGACACTCTCCACAAGGTACAAAGGTGAAATGCACCAAGACGGCTTTCAACGGGCGCCGCCACTCGTGCCTCGCCTGCTGGGAACACTTGCCTTGCCGCCTGAGGTCACAGGCTGCGTGGCTTCCTGGCATCGTGGCGCGGGGAAAGTATCCATTCCGGACCCTTCCCTTCCTCCTTCCCTCCTTCCTTCACGTCAAATCTTAACATATCCTGGTCCTCTGTCCTTCCCGTGCCGGCGAGGTCATCTGCATAAGCCAATTGCTTAAATGATGTCTCGCCGCATCGGGAATTCTCCCGCCGGATCTCCTTGCCCGCTGCCTCCTGGCGACTGAATCACTTCCGAACTTCAAACTCCTTTCCTGCTCGACTGCTCATGAAGTAAACAAGCCCTCCGCGTGTTTTACTCGCTCTTATTGACGAGTTTGATCTTGCTGTTGCCATCCTGATTGTTGTTACTGGAGCCAGTCGAGGTGTCAGCCATTAGCACTCACATTACTAGTTTTCTCTTTCACGTCACGGCATCAGTGGCAGTTTTACAGTTAATCCAGTTACACACACGCACGTCATGAGTGAGTTTGCTTATTGTTCGCTTGACCCTGATGCCTCTTCTTTTATTATTATTATTATTATTATTATTATTATTATTATTATTATTATTATTATTATTATTATTATCATTACTACTATTTTTACTACTATTATTTGTGCAGATAATGAGGATGTCGTCCTTGTTAACATAATGACATATTTCCTTCCTGTAATTAACTTTTGTTTTGGTGAACGTTGGCCTTGCATTGTTGATCTGTCTTGTATGTTTTCACCAATGTTTACTATCAAATGTTGACAATGCGTTGTTTCGAGGTGTATTTAGTCTTGAAGAATGTGTGTTACCAAGTGCGTCTCGTATCTTTTCCTCTGCCCTATACTGAAATATTAATGGTTTCAGTTTTGCCATCAAGTGTAGGTTTTATTTGGGAATTACTATAAGAATATTTTAAGCAGAATGAAAATCTAAGACTTTACCTTGGATTGTGTGTAGTGTTAGCATTGCCGACAGTGGACATATTGGCTGACTAAGTACTGGACTGATATCACTACTGTCACTAACTTCTGATGTCACTTCCTGTCTCGTCACACTTACGCTTCGTTCCTCGCAAGTCGGGAGCAGCCACAACAAGTATACTACAAGTCTACAGCAGGACAATGAACCCGAGAAAACCTTATTATAATCACTACAAGTACGAGATTTAAGATTTTTGTTGAGTTTGTATGTTCATGAGAAACTATTTATTTATGACTGACTTGGCGCCGTAATAATCGATACTTGAGCTACAAAGGATGAAAAGGAGTTAGTTACTTTGGCTTCCTTATTTTCTTTCATATACGTAGTTAGCAGTTCATTCGTCTTTTCTATATTTTTTTTTTAACACACCGATATAAACATCCTGCTTGAAGTAAAGGCGTGAAATAGAGATCAAAGAAAAGAGAAAGACGAATGAACTGCTAACTGTATCAAACAAGGTAATTTGTGTCTTCACTTTATACAGAAAATTTATATCGTTGCCTTTCATGAACAATCACAGCCTTCTCTTAATTGGCATTGCATCTGATCGCTCTGTTTTCCTTCAAGCGAACCAAACAAGCATAGGACTGAGTGAACAAAAGGAAGTAACTGTCAGTGAGTTCTGCGTTATAACTAATACACATTTTTTTTTTTCCCCTCTTAGATACGAATACACTTCTCTGCGTGACATTTGGTGGTGGTGGTGTTGCCA